>NW_028247882.1:600000-802068 GCF_964263255.1 Lissotriton vulgaris | reverse complement strand
ATATTTTGGAAATTAAATATCCTAAAAATTGTTTTTGCAATTCTTTTTGTTTGTCATTAAAATAATAAAATGTCTTCTGTTTTCCTAAATATTTATATATATATCATCGTGCATCCATCGTGTAGCTATCTCGGTGGGTGTGCGGATTCAAACCGCCATATTGGTAAAGTCGTGAAGGATGCTTTTTTCAGCCAGCCCATTCTGCTTGCCCTTACAGGGAGGGAACTACAATGCTACATGCCCCAGGTCTTCCCTGTAGTGATTTGATGATCACAGGTCTAGTTGTCAGCATCCACAGCCACTCCCTCATGGTTAATTTACACCCACACCACACCCATGCAGCACAGGCATCACAGGACATGTAACCCTGCCAATAAAAAGGGCCGGGCGCACGTGCCATTTCTACTCTCTATCTGGGTATATCCTTGTGCTAATCATATTGGTGGCAGCTGAGGTACTTTGGCCGACACAGGCCTCCTGCCACGTGGCGATGACTTGAGCTGCAATGAGTTAGTGCCACCATGGGCTGAGCGGGTATGCAGCCTGCGATGATGCGTAGGCCTTGTTACATCACCCTGCCAATCTAGACCCGATTTGAATTGAGAGCTCAGCTGGACCACGTGTATGCCAAAGGCAGCAGGCTGTACTGACATGACTCCTCGGCACGCTGCAGCAGGATGCGCTGGGGGCCAGCACCACGGAATCCAGCAATGGCTGAGGAGGGGGTGGGCTCTCTTGGAGACACGTCAGTGGTGGCAGGTGAGCCTTGAGGCCTGGGTGCTCAGGGTTGGGCAGTCATCATTGTCAGCAGACTGGTCCGAGGACCAGTGCTGGGATGCTTGCGAAAGATGTAGGAATCATGCACACTACCTTAGAAGTTTGCGACGACATTAGTGTACAGGTCCCGGTGTTCCAGTTTTGCCTGCACATTGTTGGAATGTGTGTGATTTCTGTTGCGGTGATTGTGTGCAGTGTCGACAGGGGGCACAAGTAGTACATGTGTCCAGTTAATTGCCCCCAATACCTGCAGGAACCCTGCTATGGCATGGTTCCCTTGCTTGATCTCCAGATGTTCCTGTGCAGAGTGGGTGAAGTGAACATGCAGGTGTATGAAGCGGAAATGAACTGTGATGCTTACATTTATGCATAATGAGACTGTAACAGAAGTTTGTGTGGTTGTGTTTTTTGTTTTTTGTTTACATTATTTTGTATTCCTCATATACCAAAGTAGGCATTCTAGATGAGGAATCCCCCCTCTCTCCTACTTTTGGGATGTTCCAGCTTCGATATGTAAGACCTGAGGAGAGAGATAAAAGGGGAAACCCCTCTAGCCTATACTGTTGGCTTAATCCACTCCAATCCTCTTTCAACTGGGAGGCCCTTTGTTGGATTGATGGATTGAAGGAAAAGACCCAACAGTACCCAGGTGAAATCATTGGAATACCCTCATCTGTTCCGCCATGCCGCAAGGGCCGACCAGATCTTATCATAGCTAGTGCTACCGCAGGCCATATCTGACTCACTAATGTAGATGATATATTTCAGGCAATCTGGAAAGATAGGGGCATTCACGTCCTTCCAGGCCCTACATATTTCCCGCCTTGCTAAGATCCTCACATAGAAAATAAATTTAGCTGCCATATCATTAGGATGGTACTCTATGGCTAACCCAAACAAGATTGTCCTCGGGGTGACCACAATTTGTGTGCCCAGTACCTCCTCCAAAAACTCTTCTATTTTGGACCAGTAATTCGTGAGTATTGGGTTTTCTACGAACATGTGAAGAACGTCAGCAGCAGGAAATTTGCATCTTGGGCAACCATATTCTAGGCTCGTAATTTTAATACATTTTTTTGGTGATAAATATGCTCTGAACTGGGTAAAGAGATGATTCCTTTTAAGGGGGGCTGACTTAGCCACTGAGTTTAACATCACAAAGGAATCCACCCACAGGTTCTTTAAGTTATCATGGTCCAAACCCGCAACCCCGCCCCATAACCTTTGGATTTCTGGCTCTGCCACTCCTTCTGCCTCCATCATAGCCCAGTACCAGAAAGATAACTCTTTTTTCCATCTACCTTTTCTATTTACTAGGTCAAACTTTGAATTTGATGTATTTAGACCCCATGATATAGTGGCCCACCAGCCTGACAGCTGATAATACTTTAACCTGGTAAGGGTTCCTTCCCCCTGTCAATCTAGAAAGGGATTCCCAATCCATAAGCTGTGAGTTGTTTTGTAAATCCCGCCAGTGTATTATGCCCGCTAATCTAAGGGGATGTGATAGCTGATCCTTGGGGCACTCAGGTGTCCCCGGAGAATCCCATATCGGAGCCTCGGGCGCATAGTAGGAAATTCCCAACTTTTTTCAAAAGAAAATCCAGTTTTTCAGAGCTGTACCCAACATTTTTAATCTCACTTTCTTATAGAACCTAGGATCCCCAAACTTAAACAAAAAGTATTCATGCCCTTGGGTAATGCCATGCAATAATGCCTGAAACAGTCGTCCTAGAGATGATGTATCAGCCTTATCTGCCAATAACTTAAGGTTTTTAAAGTGGAAAGAATGGCAATAAATAAGTATATCTGTCAAAGCTAACCCTCCAGATTTTAATTCTCTCCTCAGGTTTTTCCAGGAGATTCTTGATGATTTCGCGTTCCAAATAAACGAACCAATTTTCCCCTGTATTTTCGCTATGTCTTTCAGGCTAAACATTAGTGGTATTGAGTTGAACAGGAAGGTGATTTTAGGCAAGATGACCATCTTAATTAAGTTCGCTCTCCCAAAGATATTCAGCTGGAGACCTGACCATCTTTGTTAGAGGCCACAGACCTCCTTGTAAACTCTAAGTTTATTTTAGATATCTTTGTGATATCCTGAGCGAGATGTATTCCGAGATATCTCATCCGTGGCTTTGCCTCCGGAAACGCCACCTCCTGGTTCCACTGCATGACCTCAGTTTTTTCTTTATTTATTTTATAGCCCGAAATTTCCCCAAAAGCTTCTGCCTGGTCAAAAAGTCAGGGAATTGCCTCTTCTGGGTTGGAAGTAAACATTAGAAGATCATCTGCATATAAGGCAAATTTTAAAGATAATTCTGCGATGTTAAAGGGTCAAATCAAAGGATCCGATCTTAGCTGAATAGCAAAAGGTTCAATGTACAGGTTAAACAATAACGGGGAGAGGGGAGAACCCTGCCTAGTGCCACGCGATATCTGAACCCAATCCGTGAGGAGAACATTAACGAGAATTTTAGCCTTAGGATTAGAGTAGAGTGATCTGATCGACGATATAAAGCTTATCGGAATACCAAATCCAGATAGTGCCTCCCATAGATAAGACCAATTAACTTGGTCAAAAGCCTTAGCGGCATCGATGGCCACAATAGTCAAAGGGAGGTTCCTATCGGTGGCGACATCTATGGCAGGAATAGCCTGGAAGGTCAGTTCATTCAACTGCCTACCCAGCATAAAGCCCCTCTGATCCTTGTGCACCACAGATTTAATAACTTTAGCCAATGTCGCCGCCAAAACCCCTGCAAAGATTTTATAATCAGTATTTAGCAGCAAGATTGGCCTATAGGACTCAATGCTCAGAGGGTCATTATTGGGCTTCAAAATCAAGGTAACTGTGGCTTCTGACCAGGTATGCGGAGTAGTCTCACCTGTCAAGTGTATCTTATTAATAAAGTAGTGAGGACAGGAACGACTACATCGGCGCCTATTTGATATATTTCTACCGGAAGCCCATCAGGGCTTGCTGCATTCCCCTTAGCCATCCTTTTTATCTGATTATATACCTCTCCCTCTTTAATGACTGAACTCAAGAGGGAACTATCTGCCTCCGTTAGCTGTGGTATCTCAAGCTGCTTTAACCAGTTTACTGCTCTTTGAGCTGAGGAATCATTATTCTCTGTATAGAAATCATGCATAAATATTTTTGCTTCCTCCGAGATCTGATCATTGTCATACGATAGGGCCCCTGTAGTGTGCAAAGTTAATCCTCTGATTTGATTTCTAACGCTATCTGATCTGGCCTTCCAGGCGAGAAGGCGTCCACATTTTTCTCCATAGGAGAGGTTTTGCAGTTTAACTGCATCCCACCTGTCCTTTATTATTTTATCTAAATTAGCCTGATACTCAGCCCTTAAGCAATCCAACTCCCTCTGTATAGCAGGCAAGTTAGTCAGCTGATCTAATGAGGCCATCTGTAGCTGCTGTTCTGTTTGTTTTATTATGAAGAGCGAATCTTCATCCACTTTTCTACTGGCCTTATTTCTCTTTATCATAAGAGTGGTTAAGAATCCCCTCAAATAAAACTTAAAAGCTTCCCAAACAATTTGGTCGGATGCAGTACCGCTATTAAACCTAAAGTATTCACCTGCCTCCTTCACTAGATCCTCTTTTACCTCTTTGTTTTGGAGTATCGACCTGTCAAGGGTCCACCTTCTTGCTTGCTCTCCCTGTGTAAGCTTAATCGTTATTTCTACCATAGAGTGGTCCGATAACAGTGCTGGGATGTATAATATGGAATCGACTGCTGAAAGTAATAGTTGGTCTACGAGAAAGAAGTCTGTTTGTGAGTGGTGCCTGTACCTATGACTATAGAAAGAGTAATCCCTTCTTTTGCCGTTTTTTTTCCTCCAAACATCCAACAGATTAAAATCTTTCATGATATTTTTTAGCTCCGTTTTTGATTTATGTGGAGGAGTAAACATGGCCCTAGAGGTGCGGTCTAGAGTTGCATCAAAGACCAAATTAAAATCACCCACCAGGATAACAGGTATGTTCAAACCAAAGAGACTAGATTTCAGACTCAACAAGGACTCTGGGGAATCTTGATTGGGCCCGTAATATACTGCACAGGCTAACTGTGCACTATCTACAACTAAGGATGCAATCAACCATCTACCCGAGCAGTCCATTTCATACTTCGCTACTCTGATCCTACTATTGGCACGGATTGTCATCGCCACTCCTCTAGTGTTTCCATTTTGGTTAGAGCAGAGAAGATCTTGAATCCATCTTTGATTTCTGAAAGCTGCTTTACATTCTTGCATCTCAAGATGAGTTTCTTCTAAGAGACAGATGTGAGCCTTGGATTTACTCAGGAATTCACAAATTCTACGTAGATTCCTCCCCTCCCTCAGCCCATTGACGTTCCAGCTTACTATTTTGATCTTATTAAATGTATTTGTCTTGAGGATGGATATCTTATGTTTGACTCAGGGCTGACCCCAATCTCCTTACTGAAAAGTTGCTTCATATTCTTATTGCCTTCATGGCTATATGATGAATAATTTTTCTTTTTATCACCTTCATCCCCCCACCTCCCACCACCCCCTTTGAGGAATCCCCCCTTGTGAACCTTGGCGATCTTATCGCCCATTGAAAGCCCTAACCGTAACTTGGATTCTGTCTCTAAGTGTCATGAAAACTATATAATACCTGTGCCTCCTGCTAACTATAGACATATGAACAAGGGGAACCACCAATTCTGTTTTTTTATCTCCTTTTTTTTGTATATTTACTCCAGTGTGTACTTATTCTAATATTTCTACATATCAAACTACCCTATATGTTCCCTACCATTATCCATGTCTAATCTATATTAGCCATTATATTTGTCTTAAACGAATCCTCTGTCAACCCCCTTATATTTGTTCAGACGGAGAGACCAAGGGAATGTGAGTGCAAAATACGATACAAAGTCCTACTATTTCTGACCCTGTTAGGAGCAGGAGTGTCAAGCGCTGAGCATCTTTCATGTTAGTTAAGAGAGTGTCAACCTCCTGGGTGGAGGTAAGGTTATACGTTTTATTTCTCCACACCACCCTCAGTGCTGCAGGGAATTTCATCATCACCTGGGCTCCTTGGCTTCTCAGATCTGACATCCTAGACCCCAGCTCCCACTGCCTTTGCGCCGTAACTCTACCTACATCAGAACGAATAAGGTATTTCGTAGAGTCAATCTGGAGAGATGAAACAACAAGGGCCCTGCCTAGAATCAACTCCTTTACTGTATATGTGTGAAAGTTGACCGGAATCTTCCTTGGGGCATTACTATCTGGATGTTGCCTGAATAGATCTCTATGTGCTCGCTGGATCTCACTCTCGAGATCGATATCAGTTCTGTCCTTTAACACCCCCTCTCTCAACAATTTACAGATCAGAGATTTTACATCTCCATTTTCAGCCCCTTCGGGTATCTTCAGGAATTTTAAATTGTTTCTTCTGGCGTGAATCTCCAATCGCTCCATATCGAGTTGGAGTGTCCTATTCTGAGCTTTCAACTCAAATATAGTTTTTGAGTGGGCTTGAGAGAGCCTGGAGAGGGTAGCAACTTCTCCTTCCAGCGCCTCCGTCCTAGAACAGACGTCATCTAATTTGCTCTCCAGGCTAGTGCACTTCTCAGCAATCTGCTTTTGGTTTCCCTCAGAAAGTTTGTTTTTAGGTAGAAGTTTAGCCAGTAGATCTTCATGTAGAGAATGCAGAAGGCACTCAAGCTGGTTACTTTAATTTCCCTTTGGTTGCACATCCAGCAAGTTTACTACTAAGTTATCCCCTATAGATCTGGCTAGGGGCTGGGAACCGAGCTCTGGTAGTGGCAAAGAAACAGGACTGCCCTCTAGCCTCCCCTCAATCTCCAATACAGATATAGGGTCGCATGTCCCTAGGTCTGTCTCTGGCTCAGATAACAGCGGAGCATACCTATTTACTAGTGTAACTGGTGCTTTAGGACGGACAGTAGGGAGCGTCTGTGTTACTATCTGTGTCTCTGTCTGCTTAACAGCTTTATCTGAGCTGGTGACTGGAGCGTTGATAGAGGAGGGAGTCTTGGGGGCATTCACTTTCTCCATTATTTTAAAAAAAGACTTCAGCGATGGAGCAGGTTTTGATATACTAGGACAGCTCTTACGTTTTTTACCCTCTCCAGTCCTACTCCTCTCCCTTCTCTCCCTCTTCTTCTGACGTGGGGTCAGAGGGACCAAACTTCCTGTTCGGCTAGCAGACGAGTAAAACTGCTCTTTTTCTGGCTGGGAGCGGAGAAGGTACTTATTTCTTACTACCGGGGGGGGGCAGACTACTCTTCCCCAGTCTGTCTCCTGTCTTCCCCGCCTTCTCTATGCTTGCTAACCTCCTTAACTGTTTCCCCCCCCTTTGTACTGTTTGCCCACTAGGACGTTCTTCCAACATAACGGGGGGAACTGCAATGCCACAATGCGACGACATTAGTGTACAGGCCCCGGTGGCCCAGTTTTGCCTGCACATTGTTGGAATGCGTGTGATTTCTATTGCGATGATTGTGTGCAGTGTCGGCAGGGGGCACAAGTAGTACATGTGTCCAGTTAATTACCCCCAACACCTGCAGGAACCCTGCTATGGCATGGTTCCCTTGCTTGATCTCCAGCTATTCCTGTGCAGAGTGGGTGAAGTGAACATGCAGGTGTATCAAGCTGAAATGAACAGTGATGCTTACATTTATGCATAATGAGACTGTAACAGAAGTTTGTGTGGTTGTAATGTCCCTTTACTTTCCTACAAAGGTTACAACCACACGAACTTCTGTTACGGTCATTTTGTGCAGGATTGATCATACCTGTAATCATTCCGGTTTGTCCAAGTGCAATATTTTGTACCATATTCCGTTTGTGACTATACTAACGCTTGACCATTGTCTTCATGTATTCAACAGGTTTCTGAATACAGACTTTTGGGATTTCCAGGGCACTCTACAGTTATTTAGATCCACAAGTTCCCGTTGGCAGCGCCATTCGTTGTTTGATGTTTTTGTGTTGTTAATTTATGTTTTTCAAATAAAGTACTGTTTTTCCACTACTGTTAACTACTAGACTTCATGACCTGGCACACCCCCATATCAGTGACTACAATATTGGATCTGGAGCACGGAGGCGTCAAGCAACGGCTGGGGTTGGGGTTGGTTGTGCAGGAATCCTATTAGTTGGGATGAGTGGGTGGTGAGGATACAGGGGCCCTACGTTGGTTTTGTAGACATGCATCCAAGACGTGTGAGGACGTTTAATAGGGCTGGCTGTGAGACTCCTCCGACTCTCCCAGATGTTAGTTGGAAGGTACCAGAGGCCAACAGGTGCAGCACAGCCAGCAGCTTTGTCTGTGTAAGGATGTTGATTGTCTGCTGTGTTGGCACCGTCAGCCTGTGGGCAATGTGGCAGTGTGCACCAACTTGAGACTGGGGCTATAATTCTTTGGCTACTTTTGCTACGCTAAAGTGCCGATACCTCAGCGACAAGTCCCCACTGTTGGGTTATAGGGTGACTCTAAAATGATCCCATGTGTTTATTTGGACTTTTTCAATTCGATTCAAAATTTCTTTATTCGACTGTGTGCAATACAGTCATAAAAGTGCCATAAAATACATATATATACAGATCACATGTTAAAAGACAAGTCATCGGGTGCAAGAGGTCACAAGCAATTCACGAGCAAATATAAGTATACTATTTATCTGAGACATATTTACAGGGGTAGCATAGTTCAGATAGGGATTAACCTTCCATGCTTTTTCTGAATTTCAGGGCTGTTTTTAAAAAATTACATGTAAAAAAAGTGCTTTCACAGCGCAGCATTTGAAGATAATATAGAGCTGACCTTATTTGCACAAAGTTCAGTTTTTTAAAAATAGGTTTTAAAAACATTTTTCGCGGTATCGTGTAGTAGGAGCATACAAATAAAAAGTGCGTCTGGTCTTGCAGAGACTTATTGTCGCAGCCGCAAGTTGGCAACATTTGCCCCCTATGGGCTCCACTCGGCACGGCTAGCATCAAATGAAATAAATCAAAACGGAATTTGGTCAACAGGAAGCGCTCATATCTGGAAATAGGCCAGGATAGGTATGGTTCAATTTGTATACATGATTTAGTTAAAACATGTCTCATCACACTACCCTTCTTCAGTTCAGTCTTTTCCCGAGCAAGCTGACGGGTCAACAAGAAAGCGTCCTTTGCATATGTTACATCATGCTTGGATACTTGCTGTGGTGTTAGAAAAAGATCCAGCCTACCCAGGTCTTGAAGGCAATTTCTGATGTATTTTAGCCAGGGTATCTTAAGTTTCCCTTCCCAGTTGAGTGCTTCAAGGAGGATGTTTTGGATGAATGGTATTTCATCGTTCAGCCAGCAGTTTAGCCAGCACAACAAGGGGTTTACAGCAATCTTGTCCCCTAGGTGTGGCATGCCCAGTTCCTCATGAGTGGAAAAATTAGCTGTGCTCTTCGGTAGAAACAAAACTTGTTCTAGAAAGTTATTTTCAGTGATTACAAGGTCGCCCGCTTGGACAAAGCCCCAAAGATCACTCCCATAGCAGGCGATAGCAGTACTTTTGGCTTGATGTAATTTCATCAAAGCAACCACTGGCGTATTATCCATTTTGCGCGCGAAGTCAATTATTGCAGCGTTGGTCCTTGTTAATTCTCCTTTCTTTTTTCTTAGTGCGGGGCCCCATGTAAGTTTATGGTCAAACAATACACCAAGGTATGAAAAAGTTTTTGTTATTGGTATTTTTTCCCCATTAACAGAGAAGGGGTAGGACTTTTTTGAACCAGATCCTACCTTCATAACAAATGATTTGGTGTTGTTGATACACAGGCCCCGTGAGTTCATAAATTGGAAAAAAGAGTCTAGTAGTATCTGGAGGCCAAGTGCAGTTCTGGAGATAAGGACGGCGTCGTCTTCATAGAGCAGAACAGGAACGCCCTTTTTCCCCGATGTATGGGTAATCCGTATTTGTTTTTAAAAGATGCTCCTCAAGACCATTTATGTATAGATTAAAAAGAAATGGTGCTAAAATACAGCCCTGCCTAACCCCCCGGTTTATTTTGAAGTCTCTGGTTACTTTCAAGTCTTTAGTATAACGAACGTTTGCTCGTGTATCACTGTGGAGGTCGGCCAAAAAGTTGATCAAATTTTTTTCAACTCCCATTTTTCACAGGACATCCCAGAGTTTGCTTCTATCAACGCAATCAAAGGCCGATGAAAGGTCCATAAAGGCCATGTTTAGTGTTCCGTTTCTGGCCAGGGTGTACTTGCCACTAATTAGATGTAGATTCAGGCATTGAGTTATTGTAGAGTGCCCTGGTCTAAAGCCGTATTGAACGGGCGACATTACGTTGTTGTTTTTGGCCCATATGGTCAGCCTGTTTAAAATAATCCCTCCCACTACTTTGGCGACTGAATTTATCAAGGAAATTGGCCTATAACATGCTGCGTTGCTTCTGTCACCCTTCTTGTAAACGGGTACAATAGTTGAGGCCCCCCAGGACTTTTGCGCCCCAATTGCAACACCAGCATTAACCACCGCCGTGAGGATTGGGGCCCAGAAGGGAATATTTGATTTAAATAAGTCTGGGGGAAGGCCATCTGGACCCGGATCCCTTTTTCAACTTCTTTAACTGTGAAAAGCAAAGGTGCTTCTTAGTGAAGTTTGGGTGCTTGTATCATCTGGGGATCGTCGCTCTTAAAGATTAGACTGAAATGGGAAATCTATTCATTCTCAGGTATGACAGTTCCAAGGCTGACAGCGTTAGGATCATCAAACATCGGCTTATTGATTATGCTCCAAAACGTGGCGCTATTGCCCAGAGTTGATGGGTCAAGTAAAGACTCCCAGATGTTCTTCTTTATGTCCTTTTTGCGGAGTGCCAAAGCAGATTTATATTCAGAGCGCAGGATTTTGATAAGTGCGAGGTCCCTTGGTTTGTTATTAGGAGCCGTTTTCAGATTTCGATTGGCTGCTGAGCAGGCATGATCAAACCATCTTGGCTGTTGGTCAATTGGGGCTTTTGATGGTACGGAGAGCAGTTGATCAATTCTTTGGGTTAGAACAGCAAAGGCAGATAAAATAGATTCAGAAGGTGTGGTGTTGGAGGCACAAAGATTGAGTTCTTGTTCACAGCTCATTTTAACAGATTCATGCAGAGTATCACTGTTTATCATGGTCCATTTCAGACGGCGGTTTCTACTGATCAATTTTAGGACACCCGGATCCTTGTGGTTTTTCCGAAGTTCAAAAGGACCGTCTTGTAATTCCACTGAGATTGGATTATGATCACTGTAAATGCTTTCATGTAGTTTAAAATTTAGAGCTGAATTTGCCAGGTCAACAGAGAGAAGTATATGGTCTATAAAGGATCCTTGCTCTGAACCTTTATAGGTTGGTGTTTCAAAAATAAAGGAATCATCTTTCAGAGACAGTGCAATACTCAAATTCAGGCCATCTGTTAAATTGTTCATGTTTGTTCCTCGTGGGCAGTGCGCAAAATGAGGACCTGACCTGTTTCCACAACCCAGAGAGCCCAAGGTTGACGTAGTCGGGTTTCCACAGATATGTGCATTAAAGTCACCAGCGATTATTTTATTCCGTGGTAGTTTTGCCAGATTATCGTATAGGTAGTTATGGAGTTTGATGATATTACATTCTCCTGAGGGTGTTACAGAGTTATAAAAATTGACCAGGGTTAGTGCTTTTTTACCCTTCCTAAACTCCAGGATCTGGATGTTCCTATTGTCCAACTGTTTATTTTTTATCTGGGAGGTGAGAGAGAGGCTAATGAATGTTGCCAGGCCCCCCTTTGCCCTTCCGCTAGGCGATGGAGATGCTGGGACAAAAAAACTTTGGAACCCCTCGATAAAAACACTATTGTCTGTGAGCCAAGTTTCCTGAAAGCATAATATGGTATATTTTCTGACAAAGACTACCCACATCTGGTCATTTACTTTTGCGGCCAGTCCTGCGATGTTCCACGGCAAGATTTTTATGGAGTTAAGGTCGGTATGAACTTTCAATAACTCTGGGGTCGTGTAAGGTGGTGGGTGCAGGTTTAAGTTAGAGATGCTTATTGTATCTGTCAGATGACTTCTAATACTGTGTGGTGGATTGAGGGCAATGGTAGTGGAAGGACTGCTTGCTTCAGGTATGGGGGGATGAATGCACATTGTGAGGAGAGGCTTTCAGGACAGGGTGTTATCATCTCTGTTTTAGTGATATCTGTTACCACGCTTGGGAGGTCAAAGGTACTTGCTGGTTTATCAGTACTTGTTATATTGAAGTGTTCTTAAGAGTTTAACCGATCACATGAAATACTAAGGGGCAGAACAGATGGCAGTCAATCCACCTCGTCCAAATAGTCGTAAGTGTACAAGGCATCATATCTGTTTGATGTGGGAATCTCATAGTGGTTATGAAACAGGAAGGGGTGTGTATAATCTCGTTTATATGGGTGTTGGACAGGTTCTAGTCTCTCGTACATTGCTTGAGGTGGGTGATTATATGCTCTACCTTCCCATGGATGGACGTGTCTTTGCGGCTCTAGGTCCAAAAACATCCCCTGATTTGGAACAAAAGGGGGAGCCCATGGTTGAAAGTGGGGTTGCGGCACCAGCGACCCCTCTTGACCATAGTGGCGTTTTGGATTTTTCCTTTGACCGTCTGGGTTATGGGGATAAAAATAACTTAAACCCATTGTGCGAATCAGACTGTTTGTCGAGGAGCTCCTCCAATTTGCGATGAATTTCGCCGCTCCTCTGTCTTTAAAGCTAACCACAATACAGTCTCCCTCTGTTGATTTATATCTTGAGCCTACCCAGTCAACTCTCTTCATGTGGGAAATGGTCCCTATTATGTGGGAGGGAAGTGGCCTATGAGTAGTTAGCCATTACATGACCTTATTCTTTAATTCCACATAGGTGTCCCCCTTGTTGTCAGTCAGTTTAGGTACCCCAATCATAACTATTGTATAAGCATTAGACTCAGGTGGAAGATTTATGTGGGTAGGTGTTCTTGCCGTCGTGGGTCTAAGCTGATATGCCCCTGCTGCCTTAGTGGGAATATTCGTAGTTGGTAAGGTGGGGTGCCTCGAAGTCTCAGCATTAGTTGTGACTGCATCTGGGGGGTGGCCCTCTGCAGCCCATTCACTGTCATCGGCATCCTCACGTGTTTGTGTAATTTGCGTGTTGTTTGTGGGTGTAGCTACTATCTTCACTGAGGTGGATGCTACTTGTGCAGTTAATAGTGGGTCAATTATGGTAGGGGATCCCTGTATCATTTTCTGTTTAACAGTACTTTTTGTTGGCTCACTGGTATTTTTTACTGGTTTTGAGTTGTTTACATTGAGGGTTGTGCTCGCTGGGACAAAGATAGAGGTTGTGTCGGGCGTTTTTAACAATTTGAGAATGCTAGAGGATACTTCGTTTTGTGCTCTCTCGAATTTTCCTAAAGCCTTCTCAATGTTAACAATCTGTTTACTAATGGGTTGTAAGAGTGATTTAACCATGATTTCAATTTCTCTCAGAGATGGTGTTTTCATTGTGGATATCTGGTCTATGTGCCCTGTCTGCTCATTGACCTGGATACTCTCCACATTGTTCTTTTGGTTTTGGGATGTGTCCGGGTCTTTAGAGGGAATCAGTAGGGGCCCTATTTTGGTAGTTTCAGCCGGTTTCCCCTGTATGAGTTTTTGCCACATATCTTTGATTGAACGTTTCGGTTTGCCTAATAGGCAATGGGTTTTTTTCATGAGGTGTTTTGTCTTCCGTTTTTTCTTGATGCGCTTGGTGTTGCTTGTTTGTTCAGAAGTTAACATCAATGCCGATTGGGTGGCAGATATGTGGCTCTCAATTAATTGAACCTCAGAATCTGGAGACGATGTGTGTAAGTAGTTTATGTTGTTACCACAGTTAGTTAGAATCGAAGGGCTACTCTCCATTGTATTCACTGTAGGACATGTTAGCAGGGATTTTGATGTATTATCCTTGATGTGCGATCTTGGCAGGTCTGTGAATGATTGCATTAATAAGGATTCCTGAGAGTTAGAGGTATCGTCCATAGTATGTGTGTTGTTAGTGGTATGCATGGACAGGTTTGGAAAGCACATATCTGGTGTCAGAGAGAGTCGTCTCTCTGTGTCCTGGATGGCATCCGCCACTACGCTGATTGTTTTTTGTAGCATTATATCAATGGCGGTTATAGTGGGTAGTGGTGTACTCACAATTTTTAGTCTCGTTGTTGATCTTGTTGCCATCGGGGTTTTCTGTACTTTAGTCATCCTCAGATGGTAATTGTGTAACCACACACCGTGTATTATTTACGTTTATTGCCTTGTGGCAGGGTGTCTTCACTGAAGATGTTAAGGGGGTGGCCCGCCCCGGCCACTTCAGGCCCCTGAGGCCACAGAGGGCCCGCCCTTTGCCCGGGCTTAGCCCGGCGTCCCGCTCGTGTCCCGCGAGACGAGGGTGATGCAGAATTTATGCGCCTCCTGGCGCGCAGATCTCGCGGTGAGCGCCGCAAAGACTGCTGGGAGTTGTGGTCCTGTGCCTCTTCCGCACTCCGCTAGGCGGCCCAACCCCAAGCTGGCTGGGGGAGTCAGGCGGCGGGAGGCAGGCGGCCGGTGTCCCGAGCAGTATTCCAAGCCCTGGGCAGAAAGAAGCAGCGTCTGTTGAGGGGTAAGCGTCGCAGTGTTGTTTTGGGTCCAAAGGTTTCACCCCCTCGACCAGGGTGATGCAGAATTTATGCGCCTCCTGGCGCGCAGATCTCGCGGTGAGCGCCGCAAAGACTGCTGGGAGTTGTGATCCTGTGTCTCTCCCACACTCCGCTCGGCGGCCCGACCCCAAGCTGGCTGGGGGAGTCAGGCGGCGGGAGGCGGGCGGCCGGTGTCCCGAGCAGTATTCCAAGCCCTGGGCAGAAAGAAACAGCGTCTGTTGAGGGGGAAACGTCGCAGTGTTGTTTTGGGTCCAAAGGTTTCACCCCCTCGACCAGGGTGATGCAGAATTTATGCGCCTCCTGGTGCGCAGATCTCGCGACGAGCGCCGCAAAGACTGCTGGGAGTTGTGGTCCTGTGCCTCTCCCGCACTCCGCACAGCGGCCCGACCCCAAGCTGGCTGGGGGAGTCAGGCGGCGGGAGGCGGGCGGCCGGTGTCCCGAGCAGTATTCCAAGCCCTGGGCAGAAAGAAGCAGCGTCTGTTGAGGGGTAAGCGTCGCAGTGTTGTTTTGCGTCCAAAGTTTTGGACTTTATTGTAGCTACATGCGAATCACAAGAAAAAAGATGAAAAAACAAGAAAAGTAGGCAGGATACAAACACCTGACTCCCTAGGCCTGCTCAGGGTATCCCACAAAAATTCCTACGGCCCAAAAATTATTACCATTTGTTTTAAAAACAAAGTGGCTGGGTTCACGAATCCAGATGCAAAAAATAAAACTGATGGGGCGTATTCTCAAGGACTTATTGCTGAGTTATCTGCACTTTTACGCATTCTCAATCTGGTGAAAACTGCTGATGTAGCCAGTTTTCCACGGATAGCTTCTGCAAAAACGCTAATAATATGCAGAGTAGGCGTTCTCGTGAAAAAAAATACAAAAAATCTCCACTTCCCGATATTTTCAACGACCAGCCCAATCTGCGATGTGATCCAAACACAGGCGATAAGCCGCTTTAGTAGAAAGAATTTAACATCTGCATTTTACTGGTGTAAAATGCAAAAAATAACAGTTGATGGACAGAATGCACCCCAGTATAGAGATCTGGGCCTAAATCCATTGTTTTTTTTTGCACTCCACACCACCCCAGTTCAGACATGACCATATGCAAAGCAGCCTTGACCCTGTGCCTCATGGGAACAGTCCAGCCCGAACTGCCAAGCCATGTCTTTCCTGGACCAGAATCAAGCATCCTAGGACCGGTTTCTGGCTATCAGCCATCTTCAGCCAGGATAGCTTGACTCCAGTGGTGTGGAGAGCATGGGACTCGCGTCTGAGCATACCCATCCAAATGATGGATTTATCCCGAGATCTCTGTACTGGAGTAAATGTATGACATTGTTCTGCATTCTGACCATCAACTGTTATTTTTGCATTTGTCACCCCGAGTGGGATGGGTATGCTCAGACGTGAGTCCCATGCTCTCCACACTGCTGGAGTCAAGCTATCCTGGCTGAAGACGGTGTCAAGTGAAGTTCTCATGACTGAGCCCATCGGCTTCATATCAGGGAAGCTCAGATTGGGTAGATTATACAGATTGTCTTCACGCACAATTGAGATTTGTCAATTTTCCGAATGGCCTACCACTAGCATTCACGTGACACCTTTTGGAGTTTTTACTTCATCTTCTGATATGTTATGTTATGTTATGTTAAAATGTGTTTATATAGCGCTCGGCTACTCTAAAAGAGTGTCCCGGCGCTTTCCACATACAGCTACAGTGTATAACAACATAACAGGAAAAACAAAAGCCCCAGAAGAAACAGAGAAGAAAATCCACCTAAACAGAAAGATTAAAAAGCCAGGTCTTCAAATTCCTTCTGAATTGAAGCAAATTGGGAGTGCTGCGAAGTTCCAGTGGGAGCGAGTTCCACAGCTGATACTGCCTCACCTACCTCTATACATAACAGAACTTATCACGTTCTCCCGTTATGATGCCGACTGGATTGTCTACTTGCTTTTATACATGGTGCACCTTGGGTTCGAATTTGAGAAGCCCCACGGATTTTATATTAGCCCTGAGGAAGTTCCTTTGGCACAAGGGGGAACAAAACACGTTGGCTGTGTGCCGTTGTTGTTCATAAAGAAAATTCAATAAAAGGAAGAACCTTCAATGAAGTTATATTTTCTTAATTTGACCATGTAGTGCACCTTCCTCTTTTTTCTTAACTTAAGTACAGATATTCTCATACCTTCTTTTTGGACCTACTACACACTTTTCAAATAAAGAATATCGACCTTAATTGGGAGCATATGTTCTTCTTAACCTATTATACTCTTTTACACAGTTTGCATCTGCACTAAACTTTGTGTCATCAAAATCAATCAAAAGCAAACCAGATAATGTTTTGACTCGCGACAAAGCAACATTTGTCATACCCTCTTTAAACACAGTATTTCCAATGTTCACCAAAGCACTGTCCACACTTAAACCTAGAGATTTATGAACAGTCACTGCAAAGGCCATAGAAACTAGAAACTGGTTTCTATGGACATAAAAATAACAAGCAAAAAGCGATCTGATCAACGACCAATTTGTTTAACTTCTTCAATCTGATCAAATTTAATTTTTAAGAATTCAATACCATCTTTATTCTGATAATTAACAAATTCCACAACTTTGCCCATTGCCCCATTAACTAAACCGTTTTCTAGTTCCAAAGTACGCCTTAAAACGACTTGACAGTTTCTATATGCATATAGATTCTTTTCTAAACGAGCAGTTTTAGATATCGATTTTTCTAAAGAATCCAATTATGACAATTTTTCTGTCAAAATAATAGTGATTCCTTCATGCTCTTTTTTATCGATGGCTTCCATTTTTAGTATTTCTTCATTTTCCAGTTTCAAAAGTTGTTCATTGAATATTGAACACTTGCGTAGTGTTGGCATTAAGCAGATTACAGATTTATTTTCTGTAATTTTCATGTATATTTTCTAAGGAACTTCATTTTCATTTGGAAATAAATTGGAAAGTAATCGACTCTGCAAAGCTTCTTTGCCATGTTCTGTCAGTAGTCCAATTCTTATATCTTGGAGAATAGTTCCATCATCAACATCATTTGCCTGTCGCATAATTGTTATGAGTTCTTTGTATTCAAAATATGACCAAATGTTCACATTTCCAACATTACCCAGAGACTTTCTGGTGTCTTTATGCACAAGTGTTTTAAATACTAGTTGTCCTTTTACAGGAGTAAGTTGCAGTAGATCTCCAGAAAATATGACGTGTTTTCCTCCAAATAACACATCGTACTCTGTTTAAAGAATTTGCTACATTCTTAAATGCACAAAAGCAAACATTACGTTTGAGACAATGCTTATCTTTTCTTCAGAACTCCTGAAACTTCACAACAAGCTTCTCCAGATAGCTTTTGGTATTCCAATTTGTTTTCATGCTCTACTGGTAGCATTAATAAACGATGTAAAGTAATTCCTTTAATGTTGTGTGCTGCCAACCCAGTTGGAGCAGTGACAACACAAGACAAATGCGACTCAGTTATTTTCAGTAGATAAGTTGTAATGACTTTAATTAAGAAAGTTTTTCCTGTTCCAGCTTGACCACTCACATACATTCGGATAGGTTGAAATGGTGTGCATGAACAGTCTTTCTTTTCATGAAGTAATCAATGGTCAATCTTTTCTCTCCCTTGGTCATATATTTATTTTGGTTCAACATTTAGTTGTTCTTCCAAGTTTGCTAAGTTTGTTACTTCTTGAGCTTGATGCATTGCTGTTTCCTCCTCATTCATGTTGATTGCTGCTTCATTTTCAACAATTGGTTGTCCTAGTGGATCTAGACTCAGCGCAGCAGAACTTTGACTGTCTTGAGGACTGTCTCTAGCAATCTCAGCTGCAATTGTAGCTTCTTGATCAATTTCATTGTTCAACATTTTCACATAATTTGCAAAAATACTGCATTGTATGCGATCAATGCAAGCACTAAAGGAATTTTCATAGCTCTGAAAATCTCCAAGTAATTCCAGTTCTGAAGGTCATGGTTTGAACAGTTGAAAAAGGGCTTAAAGGTAAAATTCCCTTTTATTAGCAGTGTTGCAACTCAGCTTCCTGTGAATAATCAAATTTTGTTTCGTTTGTTTCATCAAACATCCTTCGGAACCAATGACTCCATATTTTCCATCATTGATGTTCTTTGAAGTATTCCGTTTAAAAGTGTAGTTTTGCAGCACTTCATAGAGACACATGTTCTCAAGATGATGACTTCTGTTTGGGAGTATGCGTCCAACATATTCGTTTTCAAAATATCTGTACTTTCTAGATCTTTGTCTGCTAAATATTGAATTTCTTGAACAGATTTCAGTACCCAATTTCGCATTGCTGCAAGACCTAGACTCACCTAAATGATTTTCTTAGATTTACAGTATAGACTTGCAGATGATAACCCATCTGAGCATTCATATGCTCCAATTTCTTGATGCAATAACATCTTCAAACTAAAACTGTATAATTTCTTACTTAGAGTCGTCTCGTCAGAAATCTCTTCCTACATTTATTTTAATTCCGTCTTTTCTGATTTTGTAATATAGGACGTTACATATCGAGCAACAGCAATGGAATTGTCCGCAATTTACTGAATATCCATGTTAGCATTCCACATGGACAGAATAACTGGGTTATAGTCATTTATGTATTTTTACTCTTCATTTCTTCTTAAGTTGTAGGTATTTTTGGGAGACTTTCTTGTGATGGTATGTTGCAAAGATTACATAAAACTGTTCAATCTTCCTTTTTGACATTTGGTATAGAACTTATCCTTAGATTTGTACTTTCGTCTACAGTGTTTTCGACATTGGTAGCTTTATAATCGTAAGCCTTGTTCTCTTAAGTTGTTTTCTTTTGTGCTTTTAGGTACAGCACATGTGGCATATTCTTCAATAAAAGACAAAACAGTATCATCCACATCTGTTCCAAATGTGGGGGCATCCTTAATCCATAACAGCATATGTATACGAGGAGCACCGCTTGCTTGATACTCCTTTCTCCAAAAGAAACCACAACTTCTCCAAGAGGAGGATTTTTTTTATGCAGATAAAAGACATCATAGCTTCAAATCTATGATTGAAATACATGCATACAAATGACAGGATCCAACAAGCACAATTCGCCAGGTGTCTGTATTCAATATTTTTTATATTGCAATTTGCCTCTCGAAGAAATTCAAGTAAATTATCACAAGCGTACTCAGCACAGCTTAGGGTAAGGAACCATGTAGGAGTTCCTAAGTTACGTAGCATACATTTCAGTTCTCCATGACAACGGTACGAATAATTATTAGTCCCACGCTGACATGCCAGCAGATTAATAAGTTGAGATTCTAAATGATCATCTCTCTGGTGCACTTTATCCATTACATCTTTTGCAGATACATTTTGCAGATGTATTCCAGTTTTTAAAATGTGATTGACTGCATATGAAAGTCCAGACAAGTCACTCTCAAATAAAAGATGAAATATAGAAGGAATACATTGTCAGAATATTGGATCTTCTGCATATTATCTTGTTGTCTGATATTCAGATGCAGGAATCTGCACAGGACGTTCATCATATCGTCCTCCTGTTCCAGTTGGGAACAACTGTGGAAAATAACGAGCTTCCAGGCTCTCTTCCCATACACTCATGGGACTTCTTTTTGCTTTTTTCATTTGGAACATCTAAGTAGTGTTACCCATCACTTCTTTTGCAAGAAGTGGATGCACACTGTAACGTTCATAGATTTCTTCACATCTTAACATTTCCACTTTTTCAATTTGTCCACTTGAAGTTTGAGTATCTTCTCCTAAAAGTATTTCTAACATCCACTAACTCCTGCCAGATTTTCTTATTTTTAGTTGGCACACCATTAACAAGAATAACTAGTGGTTAATTTTCTACACTCTATACACCAATAGTTTCAATATATTTCTTTAAATCTAACGGTAAATACACAACTCTTCCTTTTAATCCTCTTTGTAAATCTGAAGGAGGCAACTTACCTGTGTTAGGCTCCATACGAACAATAGCCTGAAAAGGGTGCACACAATGAATGAGAATAGACTCATAGGTGTTTAAATCTGTCAATTCTGGAGGAATAGCATCTAACTCTGAATTATTATGCACAGCTTTAGCCGGCATTTTATTCTCATTTAATTTTTTTATACCAATAATTACAAATACACTGATCAGAACCCAAATCAAAACAATTCTCTACCAACAAATAAGTTGCAAATTCCTTCCAAGATCATTATTTTCTTTTTCACTTTTTAAATATAGATCAACACTCCTAGTCTGGTTTTTATAGTGAGTTCGCCGACAACAAATACAAGAAAAATGTGGCCTTTCACCTGAAATCACCTTAAACTTTGTAATTTCACTTTCAAATTTTTTTGTACAACTATGTTCAACATTCTCTACAACATTCTCTTCTGTTAATGGCTGAGTTTCCTCACTCTCTTGTTCAGGACTGTTAGAACTGGCTATTTCTGGTTGGCTAAGGCTGACGCCAAAGCCAGGCAGAAACCACCAATCTAGTCAGGGTAAGGGAGTCACACGCCAAGATAACCCCTGCTCACCCCCTTGGTAGCTTGGCACGAGCAGACAGACTTATCCCGGAGGCAATGTGTAAAGCATTTGCGCACGCACACAACAGCAACAACATCCTAGGCACACCACAAAAGGAACTCCACACAAGGTTATATAAAAATAACATTTGTATTGTCAAAACACATCAGATAGTAATCACACAATATACATTGTGCCAACTGGCACGGGCAATATTCACAAGGGAGTATTTACAGGACAGGGCCACATGGGCCACTGTCAAAATCAACACTTTTAGAACTAGAAATACTGTTAGAAATAGCACTTTTGAACATATAACAATCAGAAGTTTCACACATGATGCATAGAACATTCAGAGGAGTAGGAAAGACACATGATGTATAAACATACATTCAGCGGTGTAAGAACAAGGCACATGACGCATCAAAACAGATTCAGAGGTGCAGCACAGGAAAACACATGATGCATAAAAACATTCAGAGGTGTCACAGGCATAATGGCATAGCACGTTATGCATAACTCACATTTGGACCTAACCAGTAAAAACTACAGTAGGCAATCTCTCACTAGTCTAAACACATTAGACTATCTCCCTAAGCATAACTAACATTTAGGGGTGTAACTCACATAGTGAAATAAACTCTCACTAGCATAAACCTACATAGGTAAAATAACCTCATAATCACATAGCGCAAACATCACCTTAGGCAATTACTATCATAAACATAGCAAAATTACATTGTGCAAAAATCACCTTAGGGCCTTGCGCCCTACCCACATACCAGTCCCCTTGGCCAACTGGCCATCTCAAGGAGACTCAACAGCCCTGTGTCCAGAATGTCAGGGCGCGCTGCCAATGCAGCGCCAGTCAGGGGGTGCGCCACCGACGCAAACCTAAACGTTGCAGCTGCCCACTAATTGCTGGGCAGCTGGGACAAATCACAAGAGCCCAAACGTTGCAGCTGGCACTAAGTGCTGCGCAGGTGTAGCAGGCCTGGCACCACTGTGCCATCTCTGTCCCAAACAGGGACTCCCACTCTCGTGGCGCCTAAACAGTGCAGCTGCCCACTAATTGCTGGGCAGCTGGGGAAACACTGCGACAGGGCCCTCACTGGCCCTCAGAAACAAAACTGCGCCAACCTGAGCCCTCTAACCTCTGAAATCAGTAATAAAACGTTGGGGCGGCCCACTTTCTTTGCAACCAAAGATACCAAAATATACTCCACCTTTTCCCCCCAAAGGTCCTGAAATTTCCCATTCCCATCCTCCGTCTCTTTCACGGAGACCTACCTTTTCCATCTTTTAACCAGTCTCAGCACGACAACTCAGTAAACTCACCACTGCAATCAGGTCAGGCTCCTCCTTAGACCCATGCCCACCCTCCATATCCAACTCCATCACGGAGGTCATCACGCCTCCTCTGACGGACATCTGTAATTCCATTTTCAAAACAGGGATTTACCCAGAAATATGGAAAAAAGCAGTAATAAACCATTGCTAAAAAAAACCTCTCTTGACCCCGGACATTCAGCCAACTACAGACCCATTGCCTGTCTGCCCTTCCCAGCCAAAATCTTTGAATCTGTTATGAACCAGCAGTTTTCTGAGTTCATCGACACGCATCAACTCCTGGATGACACTCAATTTGGTTTCAGGAAGGGCCACGGCAAAGAAACCGCCCTGATAAAGGCCTGTGATGAAATTAGGGCCATTTTAGACCAAGGTGGGGCGGCAGTCCTTATACTTTTAGATCTGTTTGCCGCCTTCAACACGGTCGATCACTCCATATTGATCGACCGTGTCGTATCCCTGGGGGTAAACCATCTGTCCAAAAACCTCCTCACATCCTTTCTGGCCAACCGTACGCAGGCAGTTAGGCTGGGGGAATTTTACTCACCTTTCTTCACCTTACCCTGCGGTGTGCCACAGGGCTCCTCGTTAAGCCCTACATTATTTAATATATATGTAGCGGACTTGGCGAGGGTCATAAAGGAACACGGGTTGTCTCTAACCACCTACGCAGATGACACTCAGTTGGTGCTGGCTGTACACAGGGATGGTCCAGCAATTGCCTCGGGGTTCCAGGAGGGGATGCTAGCCATCTGCTCCTGGATGTCGAGGAACTGCTTGAAACTAAACTCCGATAAGACCGAGGTGATGACCTTTGGCAACCTCTCTCCGGACTGGTCTCCCATTTGGTAGCCAAAGCAAATTGGACCCCCTCCGGCCCCGGTAGCCAAGGTCAGAAACCTGGGAGTCATGTTTGACAACAAGTTGTCTTTTAAACATCACGTGAACACAGTGGTCTCGTCCTCTTTTTACATTCTGAGGAAAATTAAAAAGCTGCTTCCATACCTTCCAGCCTCAGCGGGTAAAACACTGATCACCACCCTGGTCTTTTCCAAAATTGATTACAGTAACGCCCTATTCCTCAACTCACAAGAAAAAATCTTAAATAAGCTGCAGCCAGGGTCCTGCTCGGTATCCCCAAACATCACTCAACCTCCTTGGCCATACGCCACCTCCACTGGCTATGAGTCAGGAGCAGGATTAAGTTTAAGGCACTCTGTATCGCCTATAAGGCCATACACAAGACTGGACCTGGTTTCCTTAGGAAGGCCTTTCGGATCTATGCCTGTAAAAGATCGCTGCGATCAGCCTCCACCTTCCTACTACCTGTCCCTCGCACCAGAACCTCCACCTGGAGAGACAGACGTTTCCTGGTGGCAACTCCCAGACTCTGGAACTCTCTGCCCATAGCTATCAAAACCTGTCCCACTCTCATTTCCTTCCACAGATCCGTGAAGACCTGGTTATTTGATCAATGATTCCACCAGTTGGCTCTTGCCCCATGAAGTCTTTAATGCGCTGAGACACCTTAGGGTATTTGTCGTGCAATACAAATTATGTAAACATAAACATAAACATAAACACTGCCATCCGGGACCGCCCTAAATGCACCACTTATGCCCCCCTAAACTGTGGACAGAACACGGGCCTTGGAGCACTCTGGCTCCTCTGAAAATGATGGGGGCGGGGGAGCCAACTCAGCTCCTCAAAACAAATGTGCCCCCTGAGCCTCTCTGGACTCATGACAACTGTAATGCCCCCTGAGCCTCTTGGGCTCTTCAAAACAATGGTGGCGTCTTAAGGAGCCTCTCCGGCTCTGACGTCAAATGCTCCCACGAGCCTCGTGGGCTCTCAAGGATAATGGGGACACTCACGAGCCTCTCAGGGCTTGCCAAACAAAATATGCCCCCCAAGCCTCTTGTGGGCTCAAAAAGCAATGGGGCCCTGCGGGGGCCACTCGGCGCCCCCTGCAAGGACTCTGCACCACTGGAGGGGGAGCCGGCACCGGCAATGTGCCCCAAAGCCCCCCTGCTCCTTCCGCACACACTCACCGGCTCTGTGGCGGTCTGCGGCTCTCTCCTCAGCGGCAGGAGCGCTCGGGGGGGCTCTCTCTCCTCATGGGAGCCCTGCCTTGACCATGCGCCCGCTTCCCTTTGGTCTTCACCCGGGGCGCATCCAGATCCTGCAGGGCTCCCTCCGCTCACGGGAGCCTTGCCGACTAGCCGCCATGCTCTGGCTTCCTTCGGCTGTGAGGCGGGACTTCTGGCCCTTCTTCCCGGGGCCGCGCTGTGATTGGCCGGCCAGAAAGCTGCTTCCGGGTCGCCGTGGGCAGCGCGGCGGCCCTCCCCCCAGCACTCCCAGGCTGCGCTCCTATCAAATGAGGGGTGGGCACCCTCGAGGCAGCAATTAGCAGGGCAATGCCAGGTGGGCACCGGCTGAAAAGATAAATAAAGCGCTCCCTGCGCTATGGAGAAAATAAAGCGCTCCCCGCGCTATAGGGCATAACTAAAGCGCTCCCAGCGCTAAAGGACATGAAAGCGCTCCCAGGCGCTTAGAAGGAAAGTAAAGCGCTACCAGGCGCCTTGAGAAAAATCCAGCGCTCTCAAGCGCTAGAGAAGCAAAAAGTCCAGCCACAGGGTCCTTCAGGAGTCCAGGGGCTAGGCAGGGTCCAGGGAGGCAAGCCTTCCCCTGGGCCCAAGCAGCAGCACGCCCCTGGCAGGATTCAAGTTGGAACAAGAACATTTTGTAAGGGGACACAGCCCCTTTTTATACAGAAAAATCCTTTGTCTAGCAGGGTGCAGGCAATGTGAGAACCAGCTACAAATGGTAATAGGGAACCCTTTTCACTGGCCAGGCTAGGGACATCAGACGCACCACAAGGGGTGGAGCCAGCATTGTGGAGGGAAAACCCAGCCCTATTCAGGCCCAGGTATAACCCTTCCCTCACATCAGCATGCTAATCACTCCATTCACCACCGGGGCAGTCCCACCCAGACTCTTGGAGCCAGGCTCACCAGCCAGCTCCAGCCAATCACACGGCACAAACAAATTACACAAATATGCCACCTTCTTGAAGTGGCACTTCTACACTAGACACATTCATGCCGCATACATCATTGCTCAGCATTCAATCTCACGAGTTCGTACATATCAAACTCGACCCTGCCCTCCCCACACATCAGGAACTACCATGGGCATACATATTCCCCATTCATTCCTATGGGAGGGCAGGCCACTCTCACCGCACACACAGAGAGCTCACACACTTTACACTGTACCACAGTGAAAAAGTGCACAGAGGCCTAAAATCACCAACACCAGGTCACAGAAACAGGCTAGGAAAAAGCAAAAAGTTTCGGGGTGTACCTGCCAAAAAGGGCCAGGTCCAACAAGGACCAAAGTAACAAAACTCAATATCATCACAAACCTTCTTCACATCTGTTACTGACTCATGCAAAAGAGCACTGTTCAACTCATTTAACTTTAGTGCTGGACATTTTGCATAATATAATCTATGACTAATTTCCCCATTTTATTATGATATACTGCCAACATCCTGAAAAGGTGAAAAACGCTTTGAAATACTTTTCTAAAAAGACAAGCCAGAGAATGACCTTGAAAACCAGTAATTTTTCTCACTCTACAAGGGTCTAATCCTTGCAACAAAAATCTTTTGTTTAACACTTTTTTTTAGTATATTCTTGTAAGTAATTGCGTAAAACATCAATAGATTCCTGTCCTACACTACAAATACTAATCCCAAGTGAACACTAGGGCTTTACGACGTCTGCCTAGAACTCCATCAGCTATCAATTCTCCTGCATTTCTGGGAACCACTTTCTCTTTCTCAATTGGACATTGCTAACCTCATAAGCTCGAACACTGGTGTCAACTGCATGCAACAAATCATTGACTGAAAATAACTCTCTTCATTAAAGAAAGGCTCAGGCCTTGAACTGTGTTTCCAATCCCCTTAAACAACATTACAAAAAATAGTTCTATAATTACTATTTTCCTCTTACTTTTGGCCTTCATTGGTTTATCTAGTGATCGAATTCTGTTTAATACTAAAATGAATAGTTTTCTTTTTACTTCAAAAGCCTTTTCAACAGTGGATTCGATATGCTTCTTCTTTTTATAAAATAGTGCTCTCTTTTTATATTTCTTTGTATCTTTCAGTAAATTATGTACTATTCTGTTGTAAAATATTTTCCTTCGAATCTCTTTTTTTTTTTTTTTTAAATATATTTTTATTGCAGGAATTAGTAAATCGTTACAGTATCGACCAGCTTTGTATCATAAACAATATCAACTGAACAATACCCACTGGCCCCCCACCTTCAGTCCCGAACACAGCCATCCGGCCCACAACCCTGGGGTCGGGCGGCGAATTGCAAAGGGGGATCAGTTGGATGTTTGAGCTGGTCCGGATGATTCACTGTCCGTCATCTGCTTTTCTAAACAAGCCTATAAACCCAAAAGAAAAGAGAACCCCCACCCACAAAGAACTACTAATCAAAAGAAAACCCACCCAACCCCACCACCAGCGTCAGGGAGCCACCTACACAGGATCTGCCTTGGGACCCACGGGGAAAGCAATAGGACCATCAGTTCAAACGTTTACCGGGACTCGGGGCGAGTCGCTTCTTCACTCTCAGAGTCACTGGGGGCACAATAATCCCTGAGGGCCTGCACCAACGTTTCCCATTCCAACGCGGCCTCCTGCGCCTTCTCATTACGCTGCCTCCAAGCTAGTTGATATCTCAGCGCGCTCTCCCCCGCCGCCCATTTCAAAAGCTCATTGTGCCATCTGCTGCCTGTCGGACCAACCCGTGCCTTCCAGTTCCTGGTCACCTCTCGTTTAGCCAGGAGGAGCCCTAGGTCGATAAATTTACTAGTGATTTTATTTCTGGGGGTATGGGGGAACCAGTGCAGGAGCCCCACCGCCGCATCGAATGATAGGGCTCTCCCCGTCACCTCCTCCAGGGTCGTCTCTACTTCCCGCCAGTAAGATGACAGACTTGGACAGGTCCATAACATGTGTAGGAGGTCCGCTTCCGGAGCCGGACACCTAGGGCATGCCGCTGAATTCGTGGCAAAATATCGCCTGATTTTCACCGGGGTTAGGTATGCTCTATGGAGAACGTAATAGTGTACCAGCTGAAAACGGGCGTTGCGTGTGCCCTTCCAGGCTCGTCTCACCAACTGGGACCAAGTCGTCTCCGGGATCTCCCTACCAATGTCCTCCTCCCAACGGTTTCTGAGAGTGGTGAGAGGAGCTAACCCTTCGTTAATCAACCTGCCGTAGAGGCAAGTGACCGCCTTCACCGTGCCCGCCGACATCATCACGTACTGGCACACCTGAGATAAGGGGGGTTCCTCCTGCCCGCTCTTCCAGTGTGCCTGGATGGCTCTCATAATGGCCGAGTGTAGCAGAAAGTCACCGCGGGGGATCTCAAAGCGGTCAATAAGATCTCGGAAGGACAAGAGCGCTCCGTCCTCGTATAGATCCCCGACCAGCTGCAGGCCGGCATCCTCCCAGGCCACCAAGCGTGACCAATCCCCTCCATGGGGGAGGGCCGTCAACATCCCCAACGGTATTTCAGGTGCATACGGGATCCTCATTTGGCCCCGGGCATGGGCCCGGTTCCAACACAGGCGGATAGTCCGCTCCTCCATCGACAAGTCTCGAAGGGCCAATCGCTGGCGCAGCGCTATAAAGGATAGAACATGCCTGGTCATGCCCGTTCCCCTTCCGTCTTCCGGGCCCCGGAATTCCCTGGCGACCTCCTGGGTGAAGGTCTGGAGCTGCGCCGCCAGATAGTACTTTTCAAAGTCCGGCACCGCAAGCCCCCCCTCGTCTTTCGGCCTCATCAGGGTTTTGAGGGCAACCCGCCGGCGGCCCGATCCCCAGAGGAATCCGACCACCATAGAGCGTAACAGTCGAAACGTGGCCGGTGGGACCCAAATCGGTAGGGTCCGGAAATAGTATAATAACCGGGGAAGCGCCACCATTTTAAGCAGGGCGATCCGACCTGCCACCGAAAGCGGCAGCGTGGCCCAGAAGGCCATGCAGCCCCGGAGTGCCCGAATGCTGCGGGCAACGTTCCCGTCTAGTAGGTCAGGGTGTTCGTGATAAACAAATACCCCGAGGTACTTAAAGCAGTCGGGTTCCCACCTAATCTCCCTACTGAGGGCAGGGGCAGGAGTACCCCTGCGTATCGGAAAAAGACAGGTCTTGGGCCAATTCACACGGAGACCCGAGACCTCCCCGAACTCTGTGAGCGCCGCCGCCGCTCCACGTAAAGCATCGAGCGGGTCCTCCAGGAAAAGCAATAGGTCGTCTGCATATAGTGAAACATAATGCGGGCCCGCAGGCGTCCACAAGCCCGTATAATGGGCTCCCGATCGAAGGTGCAGCGCGAGTGGCTCCACCGCCAGCGCAAAGAGAAGTGGGGACAATGAACACCCCTGCCGCGTGCCTCGTTCCACCGGATACCGCGAGGAAATCAGTGGACCCGCCCGGACCCTGGCCGATGCAGAGGTATACAGAACCGTGGTCCACCTGATAAAGCCCTCCCCGAGGCCGAATCTCCGCAGCACCGTGCAGAGGTAGTCCCACTCCAGGCTATCAAAAGCCTTCTCTAAGTCCACCGACAGAACGACCGGGGACGGGGCATCCACAAACGGTTCCCCTAGCAAACGGAACAACCTGCGGATATTCATAGTCGTGTTCCGCCGTGGGATGAAACCAGCTTGGTCTACATGCACCAGAGAACTCATGTGTCCCAGCAGCCTCGAGGCCAAGATGCTGCTCAATATTTTATAGTCCACCGTCAGCATCGATAGGGGACGGTAGGACCCTGGGTCGGACGAGTCTCGGCCTGGTTTAAGGAGAGGAACCACCAACGCCTCACACATTGAGCTCGGGAGTCGCCCCAGCCTCTTCGCTTCTCTGTAGACCACCAATAGTCGAGGGGCTAGGAGGTCAGCGTAAGCCGCATAAAACTCCACCGGCAGGCCATCAAGGCCCGGGGTCTTGTTTCTCGCCATCCGTTTAATGGCTCCGCGGATCTCCCCCAGCTCAATGTCGGATCCCAGGGCTTTCGCCACTTCCTGCTCCACCGTGCGGAGCTCCAGTGGACGTAAATAATCCTCAAGTCGGTCAGGGTCTCGTGCGGAGCGACTACGGTATAAACATTCGTAATAATGCCGGAAGCAGCTAAGAATCTCCGGTTGGGTGTGTACCTCGGTGCCATCCGCCTGTCGCATACTTGTCGTCGATTGGGATTGGCGCGTAGGGTTTGCCAACCACGCCAACAACGCGCTCGATCTGTCCCCCTCTGCGATGGAGCGGACCGTGTAGGCCTTATAGTCAAAACAGCGGAGCCGTTCGACCTCAGCCGCCACCTTTTCCCTCGCCTCCGCCGTTCGTATTTGCAATTCCGGGTGTCCGGGGCGCCGAAGTTCAAGCTCGCGGAGTTTCCGATCCGCTGCATCTAAGTCAGCTAGGATAACACGCCTCATGCCCACCTTCTTAGAAATACAGTAACCCCTCACCACCACCTTAAAAGCATCCCACTCTAACGCTCTGGTACTCGCGGTGCCGCCGTTGGATGCAAAGAATTCCAACACCTTGTCCCCCAGGTCCGCCCTGAAAGCACTGTCCTCAAGGGTCTCGGGTTGCAGCTTCCAGGTGGGCACCGTCGGCCTCCCGGGGAACCAGCGAAGGTCCAGCAGGAGGGGGTTATGGTCCGAAATGGTCCTGGATAAGTACTCGGACCTGACCGCCGCCGAGACCAGTTCGGGCGATCCAAGAAAGCCATCTAGTCTGACGTGTAACTCATGAAGGCTCGAAAAATACGAATAGTCCCGAGCCGCGGGGTGATGTGCCCTCCAGATGTCCGTCAAACCCCAGCGAGTCTGCCAATCCTGACGACCCTTAGCTGTGCGACGAACCGGAGAATCGCGAAGCGGTGGATGCGAGCGATCAATGTCTACGTCCACCACGGAATTGAAGTCTCCGCCAAGCAGAAGGGGCCCGGAGAAGAAGTGGGCCAACGAGCCCGATAACCTGGAAAGGAAGGCAGTCTGGTCCATATTAGGAGCGTATACACAACAAACGTTCAAGTCCCTCCCTCCCAGAGTTCCCGAGATGGCCACATAACGCCCCTCTGGATCTATCACTGTTCTCGTGACCTGGAAGGGGACCCCCGCCCTGATCCATATTAGCGCCCCTCTGGCATAAGCGGAGTACGAGGTGGAAAAGACCTGCCCCCGCCATCTACGCTGTAGCGCCGCCCCTTCCGCCTTGTTCAGATGAGTTTCCTGCAACAGCGCCATTTGCACTCCCCTACGTACTAAATAAGCGTGGACCTTGTGGCGCCTGGACATAGTATGAAGCCCCCTTACGTTCCAAGTGACACATTTCAAGTTAGCAACATCAGCCATTGTCCCATAACGTTCTCGCACAATCTCCCCATCCGGGTCCCCACAAAGAAAAGACATCATTCCTCCCAGCACTGATGGCGGCCATTCTCCCCAACCAAAACCAAACCACCCAAGAACAAACCAAACCCTCACCCACCCCCCCCAGAACAGGACCCAAACTATACCATCTAGATCCCATCCAAACCTCGCCTTCCACCAACCCAATAACCCCTACTAATCCCACGGTCGCCACCGTGGGAAGGCCTTAAGGGCCAGGTGCGGGCCGGGCGGAGGCAGTGGGCCTTCGAGGCCTAGGCCACCAGGACCATAGCAAGCCCTAAACAGTGTCGACAACCTCTCCCGGGGCAGAAACAGGGTCACCCCCCCCCTCCTTCTTTGTCAGCAGCTCATGGACGGCAACCGCCTCCCCCCTGCCGGGCCCCCACCCAAAATAAAGCAGCACACCCCGTTACCCTTGTCCATCCAAGAGGTCCTCCACCGATTTCGGTGTGATCACCGGTGTATGGGCACTATCAGTCACTGAGTCCTCCGAGTCCGACGGTGCCACCTCTTCGCCCAGGGTTTCCTCCTCCTCGACGGCCTCGTCCCGTGCACCTGACAACTCCGACAACACTTCCAGCACTCCCCTCCGCTCCGACGACGTCTCTGCAGTGGAGGGCCCTCCCGTGCGGCCGCGGCGATTCCTGATCCTCCTGGATCGCCGTCTCTGTTCCGGCTCATCTGCCTGTTGGGATGAGGAGCCGAAGCCATCTTTCTCTGTCCTGTAAAGCTCGAGCCAGGCACAGACATCCTCCGGGGTGTCGAAGAACTGAGTTTTGTCGTCGACTATAATGCGGAGCCTCGCAGGGTGGAGAAGCGAGTACTGGATGCCCTCGCTCCTGAGCTCGCGCTTGACCGCCAGGAAGGAGAAGCGCTTGCGTTGAGTCTCGTAGGTGTAATCCGGAAAGATGTTCACCTGACTGTTTGCTACTTTGAATGGACCGTTATGCCTGGCGGCGTTGAGGATCAAATCCCTGTCTCGAAAATGCAATAATCGCGCCACCACCGGCCTCGGGGTGCGTCCTTGTTGCGGCGGCCGCGCCGGAACTCTGTGGGCACGCTCCAGAGTATAGAAGGAGGATAGCCCCTCCGGGGCCACCGTGTCGCGGAGCCAGGTCTCTAAGTATGTCACCATGTCGCCATCCTCGATTTTTTCCGGGAGGCCCACTACACGAATGTTGTTCCGCCGGTTGCGGCCTTCCGCATCCTCTGCCCTCTGCTCCAGGGTCGCAATTCAGGACAGGGCGTCCTTCATCGTCGCAGCCAAGGTTCGCTGCGCCGGCTCCAAGGTTTTCACCGAGCTCTCCACTTCTTTAACCCGGTCCGAAAGTTTGCCATGGTCCGCTCTGAGGAGACCTAGGCTCGTCGCCACCTGGGCAATGTCCTGTTGTAGGGCCGATCTCGTGGTCGTTATCGCTTCCAGGACGCGGTCGAACTGCCGTTGCATCGACGCGCCACCAGAACTCTGTGGGTCCCCAAGCTCTTCTTTGTCCTGGGCTTCCGAGTCCGAGGCGGTCGGGGTAGGCCCCTTGGCTCCTCTAGGTTTCCCCATGTCGCCGGGGGCACTCCGTGAAGGTCCCGGAGTAGGTGTCTCCGGGTGTAGACGTCGATCACGACTCTCCCGGCTACTGGTCCTCAGATCGCGTATGGGAGAGCTAGGTGCGGAGTCGCGAGACGGGCCACCGCCTGGATCGCAGGGCGTCCGCTCCCGGGGTCCCCTATAACGTGGGCATCTGCCCGGCCACCCATCCGAGTGCAAACTCGTCGTGAGAAATCCAATCCAATAGACAGCCAGTGCAGAGAGCAGTCGGGGATGGCGAGGACGGGTGCCTGTCGCTACCTGCGACGCTCTTCCAAGTCAGTGGGTCCGACCAGGGGGACAAAGAAGTCCGGGCGCCATGTTGGGTCGCACTCCGCGACTCCGCAAACTTCGGTCGCACTCCGGAGCAACCCCCGTCCGAGCCCCACCAAGGGTCCCGGCAGGTCTTCGTCGGTCCGCTCAATCGAATGCGGGGTCTGGGGTGCCCCGCAGCCTCCGATTTACAGGATAAATCCGGGCTCAGTCCCGGAGCCGAGCTCTCAGGCGACCATCGCCATCGGCGCCCAAGCCACGCCCCCTTTCCTTCGAATCTCTTTATACTGATTTTGTCTTTTCTTGCCATACATTGTTTCCTTTGACTGTCCATTTGCTTTTTTTTCTTTCCTATTATTTTTAGTAGTTTCAGTATTCTGTACATTCTGTCTGGCCCTGCAACCATTTTTAGGAAATTAGTTTGTGGTCTTACCAGAAGATTTTGTCTTTTTAGCCACATTATGTTGGACATCCAATGTTTGTGGTTGAGTTTTCTTCAAGTAACTCTCATTTTTAAGTTCTTTTTGTTGCCTCATTTTCTCTGGCATGATAGCTTTTTTAAATGATGATAAACAGTATCTGTAAAAAATAATCATAAATAAGTATATATTAAAAACGTTATAAAAATAAACTCTTTTATTACTATACAAACACATTTCATATAAATTCTGACTAAGAAGTTGTAGGCCTGAAGCACAAGTGTGAAAGTGGTTACACCACTACATGCATAACCCTTAACACTTTGAAACACTTCATGCCCTAAAGCCTTGCTCACTGCATGAGTATATGCCTACTGACTGAAAGATTACAGTACTATAAGGAGAGACACTGGGTACATTCTTAATTGGTTGACTTTTACTTTAGTGAATGGATTAATACATAGTACTGAAAGAGTCACTATGGAATTGCAACAGCAGTCACAATGTGTTTCCTGGAGTGTATGGATAGTGAGTGGAGATTTGTAGGCCTAAAGCGCAAGTGTGAAGGTTGTTACACCACTAGATGCATAATGCATAACACTTTGAAACACTCCATGCCCTAAAGCCTGGCTCACTGCATGAGTACATACTTACTGACTAGATGATTACAGTACTATAAGGAGAGACACTGGGTGAATTCTTAATTGGTTGACTTTTACTTTAGTGAATGGATTACTATATGATACTGAAAGAGTCACTATGGGATTGCAACACAAGTCACACTGTGTTTGCTTGAGTGTATGGATAGTGAGTGGAGAACTGTAGGCCTGAAGCACAGGTGTGAAACTGGTTACACCTCTACATGCATAGTGCATACAGTTTGAAGCACTCCATGCCCTAAAGCCTGGCTCACTGCATGAGTACATCCTTACTGACTGAATGATTACAGTACTATAAGGAGAGACACTGGGTCAATTCTTAATTGGTTAACTTTTACTTTAGTGAATGAATTACTACATGGTACTGAAATAGTCACTATGTAATTGCAAAAACAGTCACACTGTATTTCCTGCAGTGTATGGATAGTGAGTGGGGAATTGTAGTCCTGGAACACAAGTGTGAAGGTTGTTACACAACTACATGCATAATGCATAGCACTTTGAAGCACTCCATGCCTTAAAACTTGCCTCACAGCATGAGTACATGCTTACTGACTGAATTATCCTCCTGAAAGCAGAGGCCTAATAATTCTAATGCACATGAATGTTTTATTTTACCTTTGCACAATAGATTTGATATCCTGCCATCCTTGGATGATATAGACTGACTTATTTCTTTGCCTGGCCCCATAGGATAAATAGGCTCTTTTTTTATCTAATTCTTTGAGTTTAGAATCTATGCCTTCTGTTGCAAGGGTACCTGCTCATGACATCCTTAGCCCGAGGTCTGATATTTATGATACTTATTCTTCTTGCCGACCGGGGTTATTGACTGGTGCCAAGTCACCTAGTGATGTTGATGGTAATATCGCCAAGGGAGCACAGCTGTGTATTCTGACCACTGTACATCCACCGTTATTGTTTAGTTTGACCCCTTCACCCAATATTACTAATAATATAGCTGTCTGCACTAATCCTGTTGCTCAGGGTGAGCCTAGGCCTAGCTTATTGAATATTCTTTCTTGGAACCTGGAGGGACTAGCTACTAAGTTAGCTGATCCCGCCTGGTTAGACTTCATATATAACTTTGATATTCTATGTTTCCAGGAAACTTGGATGGACGAGGTTCATCGCATCAATGGGCTCAAATCTTTTTTTACGCCGACTGTACCTTCTATTCATGGAAGGAACATGGAAGGCTTATGTATATATATATCCCATAGAATGAATTTGAGCAAGATAGATTTTACTGAATCTAATACCTATTTTCCGGTCCTGAAAATGGGCATTGATAACACACATTGTATTGTCCTTGCCAATTTTTATAATAATATACCTAACTCGGCATCTGAGTGAGCTACAGTAGGCCTTGAATAATTCTCAAAGGGGAAATAACAGGGATTTTTGTATAATGTGGGTTGGTGATTTCAATGTGGGACCTTGTCCATGTGCAGCAGACGGTAATAGTGGTTTATTGTCTGGGGATGAGAAAGATATTTCCCATATCTTGCGTATTCCGTTTGGGGATCACCTAATTTTAATTAAGTTTACCCAGGATTTGGGTTTTGCCAATGATCTTTGTTCACCTTCATCCCCATTTAGACATATTTTTAACGGCTGTGGGTTATGCTCGACTATAGATTTTTAATTAATATCAAACAGACACGCTGGCAGGATATCTAATTTTAAAACGTATCCAGTTGCTTTTAGTGACCATTATCCGCTGGGTGTCATTTTTGATTTGCCGGCTAACGTGCTATCTGAAAAGCACGCAGCTGCACAAGCCTTACAATATATTGCCATCAATAGGGTCTCCCAATAACAGGTGAGTAAATCAGAATTCGTAGTTCGGCTGATTTTACAAGAATATTTATACATTTCATAAATCAACACTTAGAAACTTTTCTGGTGAAAACCACACAATGGATTCCTATGGAAGGAAATACAAGTTACTGTAAGTATGCTTAGAATTACTTTTCAGGGTCAGTGCTGGGCAAAAAGATGCCGCACTGCTTTCTCTCCAGATAACAGGTGAGTAAATTGGAATTCGTAGTTCGGCTGATTTTACAAGAATATTTGTACATTAGTGAAGGAAGAGGGTGGGGCCTGAGGTGACATGTGTGCAAACACAGCCTGTGGCGCGCTTTAAGTTGCAGGATTAAGTGCCCTTTATTCCTGAGGTCCCATGGGGGTCGCCTAGCCTACCAGATACCTCTAGTATGCACCAGAGGGCTGCATTACAGAGAGGTGTTCTGAGGCCACGCCCCTTTTTACAACACTTTGCAACGCAGCTATATGCTAGTGTGTGAAAGTTTTCATAAATGGATACATACTGCATAATTGTCTAAAGAATTCATTTGTCATATATGATGAATGCATAACTGCACAACTATAAGGATGTGTTGTACCATGACACTGTAAGCTCTTTACCTACAGTGTGCTCAGCTACTTCCGAAGGACACAGATGCAACATATGAACATAACTATGTTGGAAGTCTGTCCTTCCCTCTCCACTGCTCCTTACACTGCACGAATGTGGTGGGTGATACAGACACCTTTGCACCATGGTGTAAGAATACACACCTTCCTGCACAAAAATATTCAGTAAAGGCATTTTTCTCCTACAATGTATACTGCTCATTGTTGCGTAAATTTGAATGAAAAAAATGAGAATCCATAAGACCTTGCTTTTCGAATGACCAAGCTGCACAAATCCACCCCCCACAAAGATCTCTGGTATGGATAGTGACTGGGGAATTGTAGTCCTGAAGCACAAATGTGAAGGTCCTTGCACCACTACATGCATAATGCATAGCACTTTAAAGCACTCCATTCTCTAAAGCGTGCATCACTACATGAGAGCATGCTTACTGAGTGAATGATTACATTAATATAAGTAAAGACACTGAGTGCATTCTCAATTGGTTCAATGACTTACTACATGGTACAAAAAGAGTCATTTTCAAATTGCAACAGTAGTCCCACTATGTTAGCAGGAGTATATAGATACTGACTGGGGAATTGTAGGCCTGAAGCACAAATGTGGAGGTGGTTGCACAGCTACATGCATCATGCATATGATTTTGAAGCACTGCATACCCTAAAGCCTGGCTTACTGCAAGAGTATATATACATATGGAACTGCAAACACATCAACCAACCAACTCAATCTCTCTCAATTTTCCAAATAGACTCTGATTCATAGTGTTATTCTACACAAATAACAGTATCCCTTGCAGTGTATAAAGATGAAAAATATTAGATAAATAAATGTAATAAAAATCTTAGTAATGGAATTAGATAAATTAATACTTGGATATAAATTAGAATACTCAAAGTTTAAACTCTTTCACAGGATGTAGGGAAAATAGGGGTTTAGGGTAATGAAGAATATTAAAAATAGTTTTATTAAAAAAGGGTAGTTACTAGAATATTAGGTCAAAATAAAAAAGGGGAATGAATGTTAATACTCATATTAAAAAAAGTAACCTATGGAAATGCTTTAATAAGAAAAACGAGTTTAAATAAAGCATTTTAGAAATTAAAAAAAAGTTAAGAAGTATGGAAAGAGGCACATTTACATAAACACATGACGCACTAAAACAGTGCAAATGAGAACACCTGTCAACTGAAAAACGTGACCTAAAAGTGTGAGGAGCAATACATTGATCCCAAAAGTATATAAACCACACCCGTGGGATAATTAGTTTAGTTTCAGAGAATCAATACGGGCGAAGAAACTACGAGCAAGGTAATCACTCGGGACTGCAGAAGCATCAATACAATATCTTTCATTTCCTCAGAGGGAACATATTGTTAATGTATATTTAAAAATACATAACACATTATGTCCCCTCCAGAGGATTGGATGAATTTCGACGGAGGAAGAAAAGAATATTGAAGAGAGGTAAATTATCTTAATGGGTTTATATACTTAAGAAAGAAAGCAAAAATATTTAAATGATTATAGTATGTGGTATGATTAGGTTTAAACAGAATATAATAACGAGTTCAATAAAAAACCATTACAAGAAATATAGGTTATGTAAGGAATTACTACGTGCAAAGTAATGATTAGGAGCAATTTCATAATCTTCAATTTATCTTCCATTTCCACAGAGGGATCATATTGGTAATGTATATACTTCCACCAAATTTTTCGTCTATTACTTTTGCATTGGAAAATGGTGAGGGTGGCAGCCTCTATTAGGTATTCATGGACCTCCGTTCTGCATTTGATCTTGTTCCCCGGTGGAAGGTCTGGAGTGTCCTCCTTGAGCTGGGTATTCCTACTCACCTTTTATCTGTTTTGATGAGGTTGCACAGAGCTAATTTTGCCCAGGTTAGATGTGGGAAAAGTGGCTTCCTGTCATCCCAATTTCCTGTGGGCAGGGGGGTAAGGCAGGGCTGTGTGCTTGCACCGACCCTGTTCTGCCTCTTTTCAATGGGATAATCGCGCAACCTAATGGAGTACAGGACAACGATGCTCCTAAGTTAGCTGTCGACAGGGCGCCTGCCATCATGTTCGCTGATGATACCCTTTTGCTTTCAAAATCTCCAATGGGTACACAGCGAACATTGGATGGCTTTGAAGAATTCTGCACTGCCCGGGGACTAGAGATCAATTCCCTTAAAACCAAATTCATGATCTTTAATCCCCCAAGAACAACTTGACCGAACACAATTCTAGGGGCGACGAGACGCGAAAGGGTAGATATTTTTGACTATCTGGGGGTTACCATTAATGAGAACTTGTTGTGGGGTCCCCAGCAAACCAAATCGCAACTCAAATTGGCTCAACTTTCTGGAGGAATTCTCAAACTATCCAATAAATCCACCAACAAACCTGTTGCCCATCCCCCTTGGAAGTTTACAAATCGCAAGCAAGGGGTGCCATTACGTAAGGGGGGAATTCTGGGGACATTGCAATAGGTCTGAAATTACCAGGATAGAGAACACATTTTTAAGACAGCTTTTAGGACTTCCACCCAGTACCCCGCTCCTTCCTTTAAGGCTGGACCTGGGGATCAGATCAATCGACGAAGAGCTAGCACTAAAACCTCTTATGTTTTGGCATAGGCTCTGGGTGACACCAGAGCTGAAAAAGTATAGACAGCAACTTAAAGAAATATTGACTTATCCTAGTGCTCTGAAAATTCCTTGGCTTACATTTATTAAGAATGAGTTTATCAGGCTAGGTGTTCCTGCTCTATGGGTTGACCCAGAGAGGGAATGTAAAGCCATCTCACGATCTATGCTTGCAACTATTTACCGTTCTGACAAACTCAATGCAGTACTGTGTAATCCTCAAATTGGCTCTGTCACTGCCTCTTTCTTGCATGTGAAAGACTATTATTCCTTTGAGCCCTTTTTAGATGATATATATCCAATACTAGCTAAAAAATTGTATGTTCAACTGAGGCATGGAGTCATACCCATTCGAGTTTTCACTAGCAAGTGGTCACCCCTCGCTTTGAAGAACTGTCCAGCCTGTAATTGTGAGACTGAAACTGAGCTCCATGTTTTCTTTTTCTGACCGGTGTATGATGAACCGAGGAGGTATTGGCTCATACCCCTGAGTAAAAATCTGGGCTTTCGTCATTGTATGCAAGCACTTAGAGTGTTAAAGTCTGACACAACTACATTTATTGTATTTGCTGTTTCTCAATATTTGGCAGCTATGTGGCACAAGTGCAGAAAATTTAATGAATAAATATTAGGGTGTATACAAATATTTTTGTGTAACGCCCCTTTGGCATTTGCCTGGAATGTCTGCCAAAGCTTTTTACTGTCCTTTTTATAACTCTTTTTATATATTTATCATTTTAACTGGGTCTACATATGTATGAATTATGCTCAATCGGGCCCATTTTGAAAAAGTTCTAGAAATTCTTTGTGTCCGTACCAATTAATTTATATTGTCACCCATGTGCATCTTGTTTTTATATGTTTTGTGTATACTTTTTATAGTATTTGTACCGAAATAAAGTTTTCTTGATGATGATGATATTCCTAATGTATATTTCAATTTATGTTTAACTTTATGATCCTTCAACTGGAGTTGGATGACTTACAACCAAGTTTTTTTTTTTTTAGTATGCAAGTATTTCTTAATGATTGAAAAATGTAGTATAAATCAGCTTTTGAGAAAATACTTTCCAATAAAGGAGAATACTCTTCATCTTCTAGAGTGAAAATGGGTTAAAAGTATTTATATTGAGTAGTGCTTACACCAATTTTCACTTGGGAAGAACAGGAGGATTATCTATGCAAGCACTTTTTTTTCAACAAAATAATAGAATTGTGTCTTCAAATGTTAATGTGAATATTAATTCTTACAATTTTTGAGGGAGTGTTTGTCGTAGCACTTCTATTCTACTTTATCTGAAAGTTAAAAAAAAGCCCTAACATTTAAAAAAAGATGATGGAGCAACACTTATATAATGTAAACTTAAGAAATGAGTGCTTATGCTAAAATAAAAGAAATGTGGTCAAACGCGTTCTACCAATAAATGAAAAAAATGCATTTCACCCATGTGATGAATATAAAAGACTCAATAAAACTATTTTGAAAACTTGAGCATTTTTCTTTCAAGGATTCTTTGAAGAATTATACATGTAATGAAAGAACAAATTACTCCATGCTAAAGGAAAAAAGTCAGCATAATTATGATACAATGCGAAATATAATAATATTTTAAAATACCTTTACAGTCACCAAACTCGTAAGCAGAGTACACAGTTTAAGTTAAAAAGAACCTACCACAACTGGTTTTTGAACCACATTGTAAAATAAAGTGCGTCACAAAATGGGCTACATACATGGTGAGTGTATCGTAACGTCATATAGAAATAACAAGCCAATCAACATTAGGATCAGAAAGGAAGACTTAACCACACAACAGCCAATCAAATGTTTTTCAAAATCTGCCCAAGGAAAGGGATTGGTCGCTAATACGTCTTCTTACAATGCTTCACAACTAATCAAAAAGAGATGTTGAAAGTTCTCTTTTTAACATGCGAGCAAATCAGATAACCTTGCAAGTACACGCAGCGAAAGGCAATTATTAAAGGTGACTTGCTTTCGCAAGACCTGGAAAGACTTCTTCCAGAATAAGTACGCACTTTACTGCCAGACCCCATTTAATGATTATCCAGGCTCTCAAGCCTAAACACATTACAAATCATCTCTTGTCACTTTCTCTTCTTTTTTAGTGTATTGTGTGAGGCAGTCTACAAGACCTTATGTCTCGAGCCCTCGAAGGCCCTGGAGACTGCCACACCCCAGGGCCAGCTCCTACAATGTCCTGGGGTGCCTACCCAGGGACACTGCTGTTTGCTATCAGAGGGCGTGAGTCTCGCGCCTTCTGCCCTCCCATAGCAAACTTAGTTTGCATTTTGAAAGACACAACAGAGAAATCTGTTCTCACTTTCAAAATACAAACCAGATTGTTTTTCCACATGCAAAATAGCATCTCCCCATGCGTAAAAGCAATGCCAGCTCTCAAAGAACGCGGGAAGCCAGCGGGACATCGGGGCATTGTGGCTCTCCCCACAGTCCCCAACATTTTTTATAAGACCTAGGGGATAGGGTCCCCGGGAATATTAGAAATTACTGATAGGGACTATTTTTTTTACGGTAAAATTAAAAGTCGCGCACCAACCTCAGTGCGGCCCCCTGGTGTGCACGCGCTGGATGCACGACTCATAATCTGTAGGGTGAGTGACTCCAGCACCTTTGGTGCACAACTTCTATGCGCTTGGGAGCCGGCATTGCTTTTCCACATGGAGACCTACTAACATGCAGCTCGCCATGGCGAAAAGCAATCTCATTTACATTCTGAAAGAGAGAAAAGATTTCCTTGCTATGGGATGGCGGGATAGACACCCCAGGATACTGCAGGAGCCTGCCCTCCCACAATACATAATGCCCTGGTGAGTGGTGCTCCCGGGGCTTTGAAGATCTTACAGCCCCCCAACCATTTTTTTATAGCCCCGGGGTTAAGCAGGCCCTCGAGTGCTCCAGGAAGGGGCCCCCCTCCCACAATACATAAAGCCTCAGGGGGAGATGATCCCTGCGGCTTTGGGAACCTTTGACCCCTTGCCCCACCATTTCTTTCTTTTTACCCCAGGGAGTGATGATCCCGGGGGGGGAGAGCCCCTCTGGGCCCCCCATAAAATGTAATAATTTTGCTCCGGGTATTTAGCCCAACCGTGGTCTAATTATAAGGGCCCCCCATGAAATGTAATAATTATATTGGAATTCGCTTCTCTTAGAAACTCAAGCAAATCTTCCCATGCATACTCTGCACAGCTAAGTGTGACAAACCATGTTGGTGTACCTAAGTTCCGTAACATACACTTGAGTTCTCCATGAAGCTGATACCAATACTCATTTGTTCCACGTTGACATGCCATCACATTGATTAACTGTGCTTCTAAATTTTAATTTCTTTCTTGAACATTCTCCACAAATTCTTTCGCAGAAAGAAGAGATTGATGAACTCAAGCTTTAAGTATGTGATTCTCTGTATATGACAGAGAAGACATATCACTTTCAAACAAAAGGTGAAATATATATGGAATGCACTGTCAAAATCTAGGATCTTTAGAATATAATCTTGTTGACCAATATTCTGAAGCTACAATGCATACAGGTCGATCATCATACCGTCCACCTCCTCCAGTAGGAAACAGCTGTAGAAAACAACGACCGTCCAAGCTTCCCATGCACCCATTGGAGTTCCCGGTGCTTTTTTCATTTCAAATAAGTCAATGCTGCTTCCTATTACTTCTTTTGAATGCAAAGGACATATTGTGTAATGTTCATAAATCTCTTAAGTCCGTGACCTGTCAACTTTCTCTATTTGACCACTTAACATTTCAGATTCATCTTCTAAACTTATTACCTGTTCATCCACATTTACAGTTTTGAAATAAATATTGTTCTCTATAAGATATAATGTAGCCTTTTCAACTTTATTAACATCCACAAATTCTTGCCATATTTTCCGACTCCTTGTTAGCACACCATTTACTAGAATGACTACTGCCTCATTTTCTTCTTTCTCTCCAGCAATACTTTCAAAATTTTTCTTAAAAACCAAAGGCAAGTACACCACTCTTCCTTTCAACCCTCTTTGCAAGTCTGTTGGTGGCAGTTTATCTGTTTTAGTCTCCATCCGAATTATAGTTTGAAAAGGAGGAACAGATTGAATTAGAACAGACTCATATATATTCAATTCTGTCAGTTCCTCTGGAATAGATACTAATTAAAAGTTACTATGTACTGCTCTAGCAGGCATTTTGTCCTCGCGGGTGCCTGCCTTTTTGTGCATGTAAATGTTCAACATGCATTTTTAACCTTGCGGCGGGTGCTGCTTCAAGCAGCACCCACCGCAAGGTTAAAGGAGCAAGATGTGACCGCCAGAGTGGCTGTCACATCCTAATTTGCATGGAGGGACCGCCGCTGCCCATCCGGACCGTCCCTTTTCCTCGGGGGTGGCGGTTGGACGCAGGTCTGTTCCCATCTTAATGACCTTCATAGTTTGGTATTACAGAGCTAATTTCTTCTTCAAACTCATCAGTACTAATCACTTTCCAATCTCCTCCAACATCAGTAATTGTCAAACTTTCACTTTCTATGGACTGCTCTTCTGTACCAAAATATTGCATTTCAATATCATCACACTTTTTTTAACATCTGATAAAGAACCATATAAAACACATGTATTCAGTTCACTTAAACATAATGCAGGACTTTTTCATTAGTACAGTTTCCTTACAAACCGCAGTTCTGAATAGTGTATTGCTAACATCCTCAAATGATGAAAAACACTTTCACAAATTGTTGTTGAAAGACAAGCCAGAGAATGCCCATACTTCCTCAGTATATTTTCTTACATTACATGGATCTAGTCCTTGTAACAACTTAGTGCCAGATGTAGGTAATCCCAGTTGACCGACTCTTAAATACCGAATCATACCAATTCGTTATTTAAGAACAGGTAAATCGGATGTAGATAATTTTTCGTTAAAAGTTACCGAATCGGTAAGCTTCAGTAATTACCGAATCGGCATTTACCGATTCGGTAATTGCCATTCATTCCTATGGGCCAGGAGGCCCATAGGAATGAATTGCAATTACCGAATCGATAAATACCGATTTGGTAAAAGAGGGAAACATTGAAGGGTGGCAGGGTGGCACTTTGACACCCTGTTGCACCCCTCAATTGTGTATGGGTGCACATGTTGCAGGCATACATGCCCTAAGGGCATGTATGTCTGCAACGGGTCACTGCTGGACAAGCAAAAAAATGCTTATTCAAAGGTTTTCATTATTTACCACCAACTTTTAGTTGGTGGTAAATAACGGATCCTTAACTGAGGAATGCACTAACTTGAGTGCTCCCTACATCCTGGATTCGGTAATTTACCGAATCGGTATGTTAAGAATTCGGTATTTTACCGAATCCTTAAATTACCAATTCTGTAAAATACCGAATCCTACAAAAATGCCACCTACATCTAAAAAGCCCAATACCAGTCAGTAACGGCTGAAATTCGGTAATTTCGTCCTTTACCGACTGGTATTGGGCGACCTACATCTGGCCCATAATCTTCTGTTTAATACTTTTCTGGGTATATTCTCGCACCAAACTTCACATTATATCAATAGAATCCTGTTGAATACTACAAATACTACTACAACCCCACTTATACACAGGAACGTTTGCACGTTTCCCTTGCACTTCTTCAGCTATTAACTCTTCTGCAGTTTTACCAATCATTTCCTCCTTTGGAAGAGGACAACCATCCTGAACTTTGTAGCAACGACCTCCAGTATCAATTGCAAATGGTAAACTATTTTCCTGGAAGTAACTTTTCTCATTAAAAAAAGGTATGTTTCAAATGTCCACTAAAGATTTTGCAAAAGTTGATTCTGTTCGCAAGTCTCTCTTTTTTTACTTTTGACTTTCAACACTTTGACTATTTTATCCAACAGTTTCATACTCTTCAAAATCAGAATTAATAACTTCTGTTTTAAATTGAAATCAGTATCCACTATACTTTCAATACGCTGCTTCTCTTTGAATTGCAACACTTTCCTTTTATATTTGCAGCATCTTTTCATTAAATTCTGAATCACTTTAGATCGAAAAAGGCTCTGACGAATTTCTTGAAATTGCTTTTGTCTCCGAGTAAAAGATACTGTTTCTTTATCATGTTTCCTTTTCCTAGTATTTGAAATTGAAGTCTGCTTCACCATACTTGAAAAATTCTTCTTTTTGCCTTTTGTGATGTTTTTTTCATTAAATGTGTATAATATTTTTTTCACAAATTGTGTAGTTCTTTTTCTAGAGCAAACAGTGCCTGTACTACTCGCATTTTTCTCTAATTGAAGATCTTTCCTTTTGGTTAAATATACATTTTTCTTTTTTTTTCACTTCTTCAAGGCATTTGCAAATTTTTATCCAAACGAAATAATTTTCTGAAAAACAAAAAATATATTCAATTATTTTTTACATCAGTTCACTATGTTAAAATAATTAACATACAATTACAAAACTTCTACTAACGACTTCCAGACCCAGTGTGGCAATGTAATGGAGCACAACATGGGAGCAATTGGATGACAAGTATTTATTTAATTATTTACATACACCTTTACAATTTATATGTATCTGCACTACGTCGTACTTTTCACCTCTCCGCCACAACCCACCACCCCACAGCACTCTCTCTGCAACCCACCCCAGACAACTTTGTATATAGTATTTATTAAAATTGTAATCTATGTTCTTAGGACGACATTATCAACCAAGGGGCACACACAAAAATTACTACAATTAGCCTAACAGTTTTATCTATAACTTCGCAAAGATAACACTGCACCCAGGGCTTTAATTAGAGGGGGGGGGGGCCTCTGTGGGGGCCTGAGCACCAGCACTTTGTTTTTGGGGGCCTCAAAACGGGTCTTTGTGGGGCTCTATTTTCGGGCCTCGCAAAGGTAGGTTCATTTTCTTATTGTACTGCAGTGAGACTGTGAGAGCATGCACATTGCTTACTACTGAGATGTGCAGACATCATGATTTAACATCTTAGTGTCCATTCCTAGTTGAGCACAGAGGAGAATGGAAATCCTTTAAAGAGATTCATTTTCTCGCAGGATTTCCCTTCTCTTTTTGCAACACAGGAGCAACATCATGGTAGGGTGATTAGCAAACACACCATCAGGAGCGCAACACCCAATGCCCCAGACTCTCTGAGACAGCTTCTTGGGCACCTACACAGAGGTACTCAAGTACTTCACAGGTCTTCAAAAGACCATTTTTTTGTAAACAAGACTCTGTTCTTTTTCACCCCTTTTTACAGCCTCTACATCTCCATTCTGCCTATTGCTGAAATAATTAGGCTCCCCCGAAATGTTGCTCTGGGTGCACCTCTGCAGATGACCACAAGCAGGCAACTAACAGCAAGAGGTTACCCTAAAGGCATCCTGAAAAAAAGTCGCAAGAGGGCAAATAATTAAAACCGTGAAGCCCTCTTGGAGGACTACAACAAAGACAATGAAGATGAGACACCCTTAACATGTGTACAACCTACAGTAACATCTCCAATGCAGTGAGCAGATGTGTGTGTAAACACTGGCGCATCCTGACGAGCAATGGCCTCAATTGGAGAAAACCTCTTTTTTCCTACAAACGTGAAAGAAGCCCGGAATATGCATTGGTTCACACACGTCCCAGAAATGTAGAAACAACAAAGGACAGCAATGTCCTTACCACATAGGGCTTACCTAGAGTTACTGGCCACTACCCCTGTGGAGGATGTAGTGTGTGCCACCTGACCTCAGCAGCAAAAACACTCCAACTTGAGGAAGGCAAACTCTGGCAGTTAAGAGGCCATCCTAATTGTAATTCATCCCATGTCATTTACTTGGTGACATGTCCTTGTGGTCTCCGATACGTGGGGATGACCACGAGAAAGATAAAATTGCGCATCGGGGAACACCGCAGCAACGTGAGGTGTCGCAAGACTACTACAAAACTAACCGCACACTTTCTCGAACTTGGCCATTGCCCAAATGATATAAGATGGACAGTTGTAGAACAGCTCAACTCGACAAACGAAAACACCTTGTTTGAACGGGAACAAAGATGGATATACCGTCTTTCTACACACTTAACTGGCCTAAACGATGCTATACCTTGGGGCTCAGTAATGCGACGCTAATTCCCTAGACATACCTGTGTTACTGTTCCCCATTTGGCCATTAAGACTATAGGTGCCTTTTGTGCTTTATGGTTTTCTTGCTTCTCTGCCTTGACCCAGTACTAATAACTAAAGCCATTGAAAATTCGAGCCAGTTGGCTTATTGCGCAGTGATTAACATTCTGACATAATAACAAACACCCAACATGATTTAAAAAACTGTAACTAGCAGTATTTATTATCAAAATATTTTTCTGATTAAGGGTCTAGCACATTGCTTGTAGACCGCCTGCTTTTTCTGGAAAGGTAATAGCTCACTAAGGTCAGAAAGCGTCCACCTTTCATCCTTCACAAGGGACGACAATATAGTTCTCTTTATTTTGCCATTGACAGATACTGCCCCTTTAAGAAAACCAAGGCAGCACAGTCCACGTCACTGGCTATCACGTGACTAAGACTCCCTCTTCATGAACAAGCTGTTAAATATTCCGGTGATGGCGGTTCTGTGTGTTTTCAGGCCGCGGTTCTGGCCAACAAGCAGGTTCAGAAGCGGGGAGTCGCCGGGAGCCAGGTAAGAACCAACCGGCTAGCTGCCCAGTAGCGGCATTTATACTCTGTTAACATCCATTTACACGTTGTTAACATCGATATGCAAAACGGGCTTTTCTGAAGTATCGGTACATCCGGCTTTAAAATAGGCAGGCTGTTCTTTAGTGACATACACACTTTTTAAATACCGGTATGTAAAAATGGCATGTTGACAGTATTGGTGCGCCCGGCCTCAAAACGGCAGGCTGCTCACTAGAGACACACATGCTTTGCAAATACCGGCATGTGAGACCGGCATGATAACAGGATTGGTATGCCCTTTATCAAAACGACAGCTTTACGAGGGCATCGGAGTGTTGTGCTCTCACTGCCGGCCAAAATACAAACGGTCTTACTTACAAACTATGACCCTGAATACCACTAGCCTTTTAACATTGAGACTTTATTATCCCTCTTAGATGCCCGAGCATGAAGATTTCCCCCAGCCGCGTGCCCATGCGGTGCTGTGAAATCATCACACACGTGAGTAATTTGACTTAATTGATCTGTTGTTTTTCCCAGTCTCTCCATGGTGGTGAAGGTATAGATATATAAATGAAACCTTTGAACATGTGCAATTCTCAGGAATATTTGGCAGTTCAATTAATCTATGATTGCTGGACCATTTAAATTTGCTGGACACACTTATTAAATTATGAACTGAACTTTCCTGTCTATTCACGCACCTTTCCTTTGAAGGTTGATTGCGTGCATAAAGCCTTTGGCTTTTCTGTTAATTCTCAAGAAAATCCTAAATGGGCTCTTGGCTTACAATTTTCATAAAAAGCTTATGACGGCCACATTGAATTTTAGGATAAAATATATAATAAATTTCAGTTCTACTAAATAAGTAATACAATGAGAGTGATCAGACACTGTGCTGTAATTTTTATATAATCTTATGACATAGTTTGTGGGTGATGGTGTTTGAACCTTCAGAAAAGACGGTCTTCACATCTTTGTAAATATCACAATAATCTTGCAATTGAGTGCCATTTTTTAATACACTCCACTTTTTTGTTCTGTTTTTTCTTCTACAGACATAAATCTCTCACTCGTAGGAGGAGAAGAGACCAGGAAGTCCCAGTGTCTTGATTACACATGAGCTCGTAATCCTCTTTTTACTATTTTTTCCTACTTCAAGTGGTGGTGAAGTCTTAGCGTGCTTTGTTCACTTGTTGCAGGTATATATGGTCCTGATGAACGCTGAGCTGAGTATTGGCTCCTTTTAGCAGAAACATGTCGACCTATATTTGTTTTATGTTTAGGACTGGGGGGTTCAAACTAACATAACCACCTTCCCGTCCGTTACTACTTTCACCAAAACTTTTAATGAGGTTAGAACTACCCCCTAATAAATTAGTTCGGGGAGTAGTCCATACTTCTTTTAATTTCCTATCACTACTTCCAATACAGAACCCAATGAAGACAAATGGCAACCAACTGTCTTGTTGGTGCCTGAGGGTTCTTTCTGTGGCACTCTATAAGTAATCCTTTTTGTCTGACTGCTCTCTGTCTGTTCCTCTCCCTTTGCTTGGTGGTAGCTATTGACTATCCCTTTCAGTTTTTGAGTCACTCTTTTGTTGATTTATAACTATTGCTCATAAAGGGGTACAAGAGTGGCTTTATAAGCCCTTTCTCTCCTGTTGATTATATATATACAAGAGCACAACTCCAGATAAAAGCTTTGCAATTCCTTTTATATTCCTATACTGTGCTTCGCATGGAAATATAGAACTGCAGGTTCTCACCACCCCAAATTAGCTCTCTGGTATACTCTCTTAAATGTAAAAAGTGCTGGTATTCACTATCTGTGAGTCATAGCCACTTTAAAGCAGTGTTTCTATATACAAGTGGACAAAGCGTTATTTTCCTAAATTAACCTCTTACACTGAAAAACTCCTTTACATTTCTTTCGCTAGATGAACGTTTGTTTAAAACAACTCCAGAGAAGGGTGGTGAACTATGCTCCATAAAGAGCAACTCAAAGCTTTGTTGTTCTTTCTAAGAAACATCTGCCTCTCAATGCTTATCGCCTGCCTTTTTGACCCCTTAAGAGGATGGGAGGATGAGTATAATACGTCCTATTTAGGATCGGGGAGGAGGGTGCACAGAAATAAGGGCGGATAGTTGAATATAGGGCGAGTGGATGCATGGCCAGATAGATGAATGGATAGGTAAATGGATGGATGTATCAATGTAAGGATGGAAGGATACATTAATGCATAGACCAGCACTTAAGATAGATGCGTGGGCTGATAGATGCTTAGGATTGGTTCTGGCACAGATGTATTTATGGATATAGAGGCGTATGGCTGCATGGATGGCACAGTGCTTACCATAGGCGACTGTGTTCATAGATTCTTAGGATAAGTGCAGAAGCAGATATATGTATGCATATGAGTAGGAATGTATGCATCAATTAAAAGATGGTTGGATGACGCAATGCTTAGGATGGATGGATGCTGGGCTTTATTTGGGCCGGGTCTGAGGGCTGGCACTTATTTTCATGGAGCCGCCAAACGGGTCTCTATGCAGCTCTATTTTAGGCCCTCGCAAACATAGTCAATTTGTTTTTATTGCACTGCAGTGACAGCATGCACATTGATTTATGCATGCTCATTTTGCTCACTACTGAGAACTGGAGGCATCATGCTAGGTGAGCCATGTTGTACAAGGAAGAAAAATCCTTTAAAGAATGTTTTTTCTGAACGTAGGATAATTGGAGGGGATTTTCTAAAGCACACAATGCTACTTATCTTGATTTAGACCATGCCCCTACTTGCATAGCCCACACCCCTTTAAGAAGTTAGCCCACCCTTTTAGAGCACCCCAGTTTGTTTTTTTCCACTTCAAACCCTGACTACACCATAGTAACAAAGAAATAGCCTAAGCTTCCATTCAAATCTACAATGGCACCAAGTTTCATAATTTGCCATCAATGTTGGCAGCCTTCTACCACAGTGCAAGAGTGTCTATCAGCACGCAGATTTGTTATCCACATCAATGATGTGTGATTTGTGTAGCTGCCTGCTGGAGCACTCATCACCAAAAGGTATTAAAGCATGGGACTTTGCCAGAAAAACATATACCATACCATAAAGTGATTCGTAAATGGGCCCACTGCCACTACACCACCCTCTTCCCATCTTCCATAACCTTACAAAATCAAAGAAAGAGCCCCAGTAACCCTATTAGAGCCATCATAGCAATACAGGAACTTAATTTCAACAACTGTCTGCCGGAACGCTCTTCAGCAAAGCGTATTAAAACCTTCAGATTTGCAGGTAAAACATATACCATAGGGCGCTTTACAAATACTTGCAGTGGTACTACATCACTTTTGACGGGTAAAAGATAAACCATCCCATGGCATGCTTTATAAATGGGCCCAGTGGCACTACATTACCTTTACTAGCTGCACATGTCCATGTTACAAATGTCAGTGTTATAATCAGTAACATACCCCCCTCCCCCACCTGTGCCCTTGCTTAACCTTACGCAATCAAACAACGAGCCCCAGCTCTCCCGTTACTGCCACTATAGCCATCCATAGACTTAATGTCAATAGGTGTCTGCCGGAACACTCATCAGCAAAAGCTATTAAAACCTGCAATTTTGCAACTAAAACATACACCATACCATAAGATGGTTTAGAAATAGTCACAGTACCATGACACCATCTCCACACCCGCCCTTGCTTAACTTTACGCAATAAAAGAAAGAACCCTATAGTGATCTTGTAATTAATAATATTTGAGCAGTTGGATTGAAGTATTCTTTTTATTAGAATATCCTGAAGGTCAGAAGAAGGAAAGATGCAGCTCAGGTGGAGCTGACTGCAGAAGCATGAATAATAACATTCTTAACTGTACACGGTTACAGAGAACACACTACAAGGTTCTACACACAACATTCTGTACATTACTTACCCAGCATTCCTACATCATATTCCATAAAGGAATATGCCATTACTACACATCCCCCTTCCTTGATGAATTTAACTGAAGAATTAAAACAAATAAAACAAAAGGAAAATAAAAACAATCTAACATTAAAAATGGACAAAATCCTGAAGTTTCTTTGGAGTAACTATACGTCTTCCAACCCTAGTGGATTTGTTAACAACATCACCATCAGGAACAACCATAGATTCCCTGGAAATAGAATCATCTCCTGGTGGTTGAACTTGGGAATCAACACAAAGCAAAGCACTACTAATAAGATTGTCACAACCCTTTCACTAGAGGAAAAAGAAACATCACCCTGTGAAGAATGAGGAACTACTGGACCCTCCATAGGAAACTGATCATGCCCTTGGAGCTCAACCGGAACTCGAGACTCATCCTTCCTCTCCAAATTAGATAAAACTTCCAACCACCAGTAATTTCTCTCTTTACCAGGAGAACCTTTCCTCACATCAGCAGCATCACCAGCTAAAGCAATATGACTCATGTGATGAATAGTACCATCATCTAGTTCTACCGTGTTCCTCATAACCTTAGTAATGACTCTGGGATCCGAAAATTTAAATTGCAATTTCTCAGACTTCCTACTAGACTTGACTCTAACACACTGTCCAACCTTGATAATCACATCTTTAGTACCATGTTTAGTGTCGAAATACAATTTATTCTTACATTGAGATTTAATGATGGACTGTTTCACATGATCAGGATCCCATTCATACTTCTTACTCATACCAATCCAACCAGGTTTCAACCTACAATGAGGAAATCTTCCACTCATCAATCCAAAAGGACTCTCTCCAACTGTATCATGAACCGTGACCCTATATGACCAAATCAACTTGTTTAGTTCATCATCCCAATTCTTATTTCCTTTCTTGGCTAAATGTAGAACACCTTTCAAAACTCTGTTCATTCTCTCCACCACCGAATTTCCCCTAGGATGGTACAGAGCTGTAAATCTTTGTTTAATTCCAGAATTACACATACATTTCTTCATCAAATCAGACTTAAATTGCACACAATTATCGGTTAAAATGGAAGCTGGAAAGCCTTCCCTTAAAAAACACCTGTCCAAAAAATTGATGACCACCTGTGTATCCACACCTGTGACCACTTCAGCTTCAATCCACCTTGAAAATAAATCCACAAGAACTAAAATGTACTTTGAAATACCATCTTGCCAAACTACAGGACCCATTATATCCAAAGCAATGTGCTCCCAAGGTAAATTTGGACAACCTAAAGAGGACATCGAGGGATTAAGAGTTTTTTGTGACTTGTCAGCACTCTCACAATGAATACAGTCACGAACATGTCTTTCAATATCCAAGTCCACCCTAGGCCACCAATACAAAATGTTAATGTTCCTCTTGGTGCGAGAAACACCTGGATGTCCCTCATGACCCAAAATCACAATATTATCTCTCATGCGCATTGGAGATACAATTTTTCAAGCTCTACACAAAAATTCCCCATCAACACATAACTCATCCCGAACCTCCCAAAATGGCCTAAGTTTTGGATCCATTTTACAATCTTTGCTCCATCCCTGAATGACTCTGTCTCTCACAGTCTGCAATACTTGGTTCTTTTTGTTCTCCTGATCCCACTTATCCTTAGATAAACCAGGAGAGTCAGTAAACAATCTAGCCAAACACATATCATTCCAAGGATCAGGTTCAACTTCCTTGAGTGGCAACGGAAGTCTACTGAGGAAACCTGTAATTACATTTTTAGCACCTGGCACATATTGGACTTCATAAACAAAATCTTGGATTCTCATTGACATTCTGGCAATCCTGGCAGAGGCTTTGGACAGGCCCTCCGTGGTGAGCAAATTTGTTAAAGGCTTATGGTCCGACCTCAATAAAAATGTCTTTCCCCATATGAATTTTCTGAAATACTCCATGGCCCATACACATGCTAATGTCTCCCGAAGCATTCGGTCTTGTAGAAACATTTTCCGTTGTCATGTTCAGTGTTGTATTAAAAATAGTCAAATGTTTGATAAGTGTGAGAACAGTTATTTTTCCTTATGTAACAGATCACAGTAAAGTTTTCCACTTCAAGAAAATAAAAAAATAAAAATAAGCTCAAGAATACGATGCTGCATGCATATCCTTCTTCAAGCAGTACCTATCACAATCGCTGATGTGCAGACGTGATCAAAATCCGCTTTAGACAGTTTCACAGCTGAGCTCAATAATTTGCTCAGAAGTCGGTTGTCTTGGAAGCCAAATTTGTAAATTCCAAAATGGCCGCCGTGCGTAATGTAAACGCGGTGGCGTGCGCTTCAACTTGGAAGGTATTGCGTGACCCTTGTGCGTGTCATACGCCGAATCTTGGAGACTTTACAAGAATGCGCGTCAAAAGAGAACACTTGCTCGAGCTCACGGCACACCCGTGCTGCAGCGGCTGATTCAAAAGTAAGCACTTCCAACGCTCTTTGATCAACAGCACATTCAAATGCCATAAAACTTAAAAAATGTAATTATCGGCATATAACGATGCAATTTTCACCGCTCCAACAATCAGCCCATAAACTCTATTACATCGTACTTACTTCCGTGGGAAATGCCATGATGTAGCCTTCACAGGAATAAACAGAGTAACGTACAATCCAGGCAGAATAGAATCTCTCGGTGCCAATTAAAAAAAAAATCGGTAAGTACACGTTGAAATAGCACCAAAGTACTTACGAAGTGGTTCTTAATGTCCATAGAGAAATTACTCCAGAAATTTCTGCCGTTAAGACTTCCAGCAAAAAGAAACTTTCGCCTGGGTATGGTATCCTCTTCGCCAAAAATTGTAGTGATCTTGTAATGAATAATAGTTGAGCAGTTGGATTGAAGTATTCTTTTTATTAGAATATCCTGAAGGTCAGAAGAAAGAAAGATGCAGCTCAGGTGGAGCTGACTGCAGAAGCATGAATAATAACATTCTTAACTGTACACGGTTACAGAGAACACACTACAAGGTTATACACACAAGGGGGCATATTATCAAGGGGGTTTATCTCAGCTTTTTTGGCTTTAAAAGCCAAGAAAGTGGAGATAAAATTATCTCCCTATTACCAAGCTGTCGCTAACACCAGTTAGTGACAGCTAATAGGAGATAGCGACCATCTTGGGCCCCGCTTTGCATGTCAGTGATATTTATCACTAATGACATGCAAAGTGGGCGTGCCAAGATGTTAGCGACTGGAAACAGTCCCTAACATCGCTATCTCCTATTACCAACTTTTGGAGATATTCGCGCTAAGCGCAAATATCTCCAAAAGCTAACACCTGCCCTGAGCAGTTCTTAGCCATGTTATCCAATGGGAGGTGGATAACATGGCTAAGAGCATTTGCTCGATAATGCATGAATATCGCGGACTTTTCAGCGATATTCATGCATTGCGGCCGTTTTTTATCGCATTTGCGATAAACCTTGCTAATAGCAAGGTTTATCTGCGATAAAAATCGCCGATGTGCGGCGATAATTTTTGTCTCTAAACAAGTTAGAGACAAAAATTATCGCTAGTTGTTGGTAATATGCCCCAAGATTCTGTACATTACATACCCAGCATTCCTACATCATATTCCATAAAGGAATATGCCATTACTACAAACCCCAGCAAACGTACAAGCGCCTTTATAGCCATACACAGGCTCAATTCCAATAGATGTCTCCTGAAGCGCTCATCAGCAAAACGTACTAAAACATGCACATTTGCGGGTAAAACATATACCATGCCATAGGGCACTTTATAAATGGTCCCATTGGTACTACATCACCTTTAGAAGCTCGGCATCTGCACGTTACTAAAATCTGTGTTTTAATCACCTACATACCCACCTCTCCCACCCCCGCCCTTGCTTAAACATACGAAATCAAACAGAAACATACACCATTCCCAGTAGCGCCACTATACCCATAGACAGGGTTAATTTTATCAGTTGGCTGCTGGAACACTTATCAGAAAAAAGTATTCAAACATGCAAATTGACGGGTAAAACATAAACCATTCCATACCACGTTTTATAAATGAGGTCACTAGAACTACACCACCTTTACTAGCTAGACATCTATATGTTACTAAAGTCATTTAAACACTCTGTCGAGTGTATAGCAGGGGATGGGGAGAGTAAACAAATATTGTAATGCCCAAACTTTTTTATATATTGTCCCTTTACTATATCTATATAAGAAAGATTAAATGGAATGAAAAAATTGACAAGTGTCTCAAAAGGGATAGTGAAGCTGAGACCCGGTAAAACCCGGACCACTTCAACACCTACATATATCCAGCACAGGGACACAGCTTGTCAAATAGTATCACTTATAATCACATGTACTTTACTAATGTCAACAAAGTCATACAGAAAATATACCACACATTTTCATTTCTTTTTTATCTCCCACACATTTATAAAACATCTCTTCTGAAGAAGCACTCCCCGACCACTTCTATTTCATAAGAACAAACAATCATTAATACGTTTACTACCATATATTTTAGTATATCTACCTTTTTATTATTCATTAGTCATGAACTGCTAAAACTATTAACTATACCAAAATGCAAACCAGAAACCATATTCATATTATATCTCAGCCTATGATCAAATGATTCAAACTAAGCGTACATAAAAAAGGAAAGTATCACTTTTATTATCTCCATCTCCAATCCATGTAATCTCCAAACACTGTAGACGGCCTCACAGTACAACAACCTACCTCGACATACATTCAAATCTACCTCTCAGTGTCAAAAATGATACCACAACCTGCCCACCTAACAGTTCTGGATTTCATTTTATCACTTACAACTTAATAACACATACATCTCCTACCGCCCACCCAACTATTTCAACAAAAAGTATAATTTGCGAACGTGGGACATTTTGTTTATCTCGCCTGAATACTTTAGCAAACCCAAATTAAAGCTGTACCTTATTTTCAAAACCACACATCACTTTAAAGATGACAAACTACATTTCTTCTTTGTGAAAAATTCCCAAACATGTATAAAGTACTTATTTAACAACAGGTCAAACTTTTGTACATATTTTATAACCATATGAAACACCACACTTCACTAACACTATATTATTTTGAAATAAAAAATACTTTCAAACTTAAAAACATCTCCTCAAATACGTAATCACTACAACAGAACACATACCGCACCTTGTTCATTTCTACCTCACCTTTGTAGTTTCAGATTGCAAATATCCCACATGCATGAAATTCTTTCTTTGTCACACAGTTTTTCTGTCGCTCCGCACATAAATACGAGTAAAGAACCAATCAGAATACTTCATTCCTTCAACAACATTCCAAAACTTACCTCCATTGGTTAATTTTCAATTTTCGGTACCAAAAGCTACTTAATATTACGTGCCACATATAGGTCAGAAGTTCAACCTATTTTATCACCACACTTTCTGCAACATTCTACGACAACTGCAGGTTAAAAGTTCATACTTTTTTTTAACTTAACGATATAGTTGTGCAACATTTTATTGAACATTTAACGGCACATACAGGTTAAATGTTCACAATAGGGGTCAGTATTTTATCAGCTTTATCCCCAACTCCAGCAGCACCGCAGCTTACGCCCCCCAGCGCCATCAGACCCGTAGGAGTCAGTGCTTTCCACTTTACAAATACCGAATTAATTTGATAGGCACAAAATTATCTTTGCACTCCCTATATAACACCCCCTAAGCACCATACACAACTTACAATCTTCGAAAGAAAAGTTTTTCCGAGTAGGTATACCTACATGCTGACACTACTTGGACAGCTGTGGCACAGCGGCAAGAGAACATGACTTCACAGTATATGACACACAGTTTGGACTCACACTTTCATCCCTGAGTCCAGTAGCAGCTCAGCTTAGCAGCATGAGACTCTAGACAGGACCTCCCATATTGTCCGTAGCCCAGCACTTTCACGCCAGTAGGGGTGAATACTTTGCTTCGCACCCCCTCTATAGCACACCCTAAACACCCACAGAGGTTACAGTGCTCCTCCCCTTCCACCTGCTTTTTTTAGCCCTTTTTTCTCCTTACTCGCTTCAACAGAATCACAAAATGGCGGCCAACACTTCCTAGTTGCAAACGCTCGCTGTGCTCGCAGCCAATTAGGAGCAAGCTCGTGCTCATAATGCCTCAGCCAATCAGATATTTAAACATGCGAAGAATGCCCCCCCACTTCTTTTTTAGAAAAAGCTCTTAGTTATAAGCAACACATCAACTTTAGTTAGATATGTTAGGTATATTTATTTGTACCTTACTTTCACAAGTTTTTTGAAAAAATCTTAAATTTACATGTCAGAGAAAGAACACAACAAATATGACATATACATGTATCAACTTAAACACAACATTTAGCAAAGAAAGAGAAAATCATTACATCAAAAACGTGCATTCACTGTACACAACAAAGCATTTACGTCTATTTCAGACTGTTCCACGAGGGGAATCACAATTACTAGTCTCAGTGACCATCAATGATAATCATGGGAACAGTGGTGGACAAAATCACAAGTGAAAGGAGATATCACGACACATTAGTGGTACCAGTCACTATGAATCAAGAGTTATTGGTCGTGTTAATTTTGTTATTGGTGCTGCTAGTTTTTATCTCCTTTCTTGCCGACGTGTTTCGAACTCCATACATCAGTTATGGGTTCTCTTCAGGGCCTTGTCATTACTATCTGCATGTGTGTAAAGGAAAAGAAGAACACTATTTAAGTGTCAAATCCTATAGCCTCATCTTATAGGTCCGCTTTTGATCTTCTACATTTACAATCCATGTTACCTGAATGGTAGCCGTGTTTATCCTATGTCTTGTTCTGGATCATTAGAGCTGCAGTCTACAAGACGTTAAAAATTCAATTTAGAGTCAAGTTCAGTAATGGCCCTACAGTCACTTCATGCAAAAACACTGCAGGACGTACCTTTGACTTTCTTTTGGGGTTCGTATGGGCGTCTCCCTATGGCACGGTGATGCTTTAGTGACCTGGGGGAGGGCAAGGAGGAAATCAATACCAGTGGGCTTATATCCTTTCATACCCCATTCAGTAGATTATTGTGCCGCCCCTACCTCGTTTGGTGCACCGCGGGCTTTGGGAGCGGCTCACTCCATGACAAACAATTTTCACCCGGTTCTTCAATTCTAATTGGGAGTACCGCGTAGTCACTCTCATTTGAACCTCCGATCTCCTGCACTGTTAAAAAAATATGGACCGGAGTGTGTTTTAATCTCCCATTACATAAATCAGTTTTCGTACGATCACTTAGGCCCTCCGCTCACTTTGCTCTGTGCGGCTCGCTTTCCCCAATGCTTCACTGTGGAGGGCGGCGGCCGGGTTGCCTAGTTACTAAATACGGTCACATGACCGTAGGTTTTCTGGGATTTGTAGTTAGTTGGGAGTACGCGCGTACCTGTCAGTTGGCCCACCCGTGTCGGGAGCGTTATTGTTCCACAGGCTCTCCCCAATTTCACACCCTTCAGTCAAGGGGGACTGTCAAGCCCCCGTGGAGTCCCACACAACTTTCTATCATAATCTAGACACCTCAGAGAGGGTATTTAATCCGTTTTGCGCACTATTAAATTTTAGAGTCAGGTAAGCCTCTTTTCTGAGGAGTGTATCCTCAATATCAATCAGACCTTTGTTTCCTGTTGGCACTATTGTACAAAGTACAGTCCACTTAAAATCCATTTCACTGTGATTTGAATCAAGGAAGTGGTGGACCATAGGAGCGCTCACAACCTTCTTTTTAATTCTTGACCTGTGTTGGGTGATCCGACTATTGACCTGTTGTGTCGTTTTCCCTATGTACAACTTTTGGCAGGCACAGATAATTGCATATACCACATTTCGTGTCTTGCAATTAGAGAAACCGTTGTTTTTACATTTAACTCCCCTGTGTTCAAATTCAGACCCTTCAATTGTGGATTCACAAGATATGCAATTACCACATCTGTGGTGCCCTACAATTGGCTTCAGGCCCCATATCGAGAGTAGATCGCTTTTTGGCTTGGGGGTTAGTACATCCGCTCTAATTACACTTTGGCCAATGCTCTTATTTTTCTTATAGGCGAACAACGGTCGCGGGAAAGGACATTCAAGTTCCTCTAACAGATGACAATTTTTCAGTACCATTTGCCTTACTCTGTGTGTGTCTGGCCCGAAGGTTGTCACACATACCAGCCTGTCCAGTTCTGATTTCACTGTTCGCTCAAGTAAGCACTCCCTAGGTGTGTGGTGTGCCCTCTTCTTGGAATTGCTTAGCAGTTTTTTGGGGTACCCTCGATTCTTCATCTCTTCGCAAAACCTGTTAGCGTGTTTCTGATATTCCGCCACATCCGAGCAATTTCTTCAAATCCGAAGCAATTGCCCGTAAGGCAGGTTATCTCTCAGGCTTCTTGGATGTGCACTTCGATGGTGAAGGATAGTGTTTTTATCCGTCTTTTTTCGAAAAAGGGAAGATTTCAAATGCCCATCTGTGCACATTATGTCAAGGTCTAGAAATGTCATCTTTTCATTGCTGGACTCCAATGAAAACTTGATGTCACGGTGTCTCGCATTGATCCACGAGTGGAAGGCCACCAACTCAGTGCGGCTCCCCTGCCACAGGAGCCACACGTCGTCGATGTATCTCCACCATTGTTTGATATGTTTGTTGAAGGGATTGTCGGAGTAGATTAATCTATTCTCATACTCCGCCATGTAGAGTATGGCCATCTCCGGCGCATATGGACAGCCCATGGCCGTACCTTTGATCTGCATAAAGAATTGGTCATTAAACCTGAAATAGTTCTTTTTAAGCGTGATTTCTGCTAATTTCAAGATAAACGAGGTGGGGACCTGGTGGGGCCTATCCCTCTTTTCAAGGAATAGTTCCAGCACTTCTAGTGCCTCATCTTGGGGAATTTGGGTGTACAAGGACGTTACGTCCATTGTCACCATCAGTTCTGTCATTGGGTCAAATTGCATTCCCTCAATTTTTAACAAGAAGTCAGTGGTGTCCTTCAGGTATGACTTTACACCACTGACAAAGGGCTTCAGAAAGAAGTCAATATATTTCGAAAGTGATTCCAAACAAGATTCACACCCGGAGACGATTGGTCGTCCTGGGGGCTCCTCCGGGTTCTTGTAGATTTTGGGTAAAAAATATAGAATGGGAGTTCTTGGAAATTTCTTTATCAAGAACTCACTTTCTTTCTGTCCCACAAATCCCTCATCCACACCACTCTTTATTATTTCACAGATTTGTCCCTGAATGGCCCGAACCGGGTCTTCGGGGAGTTCTCTGTACCATTCTGTGTTATTAACCTGTGTCGACCCTTCTTTCAGGTATTTATCCTTAGACCAGATCACCACTGCTCCGCCTTTATCCGCGGGTTTGATCACGACCGACGGGTCATCTGTCAGATTTTTAATCGCTAAACGTTGGCCTTTGGTGATGTTTGGTTTGACGTATTTTTTGCTCTTTTCTAATTTGTTAATTGATGATAACATGATCTGTTCAAACGCCACAACCTGCTTGGGGATATTTTGGTACGGAATAAAAGTTGATTTATTCCTTAGCCCTGTTACTTCCGCGTCATGAACAGGTGGTTTGTTTGCGAAAAAGGCTCGTAGGCGAATTTTTCTGCAGAACGCAATGGTTTCCATTTTGAGTCTAGTGAAATCAGTTAGCTGGCTTGGAACAAATTTTAAACCTAGGTTGAGGACGGATTCCTCGTCCCTGGTTAATGTTTTGGTGGAGAGATTCACTATTGTCGACGGTGTGGGTTCTAGGATTTGTAAAAATTTCTGCGCGTGCGCATTTCCCATTGGGGTTTGAACCGAGTTTTTGCCTGTTGGCCTTTCTCTAAAAAAGGCCCCTTCTTGTTTGGATTATTCCCTCTCTCCTCTGGACCGGATGAGTTTGAGGAGGACGATGTGTCAGAGAAAGTTTTAAATCGATTTCTTGATCGTCCCTGAAAGTTATATAGGGCTCCACGTGACTCTGTCTGGGTGTAATAGTCCTCCTTGAGGAATGGGTAGGCCCTCTCTAGTGTGAAAGATTTAGAGTCCCTCTCGTATTGTGCAGATTTAGAATTAATAGTAATGTCTCTGAAAGTTTGGATATCTTTTTCAATCTTTTCGAGCAGTGTCTTTGCGTCAGTGACCGCCGGGCTTTCCTGAAGACTCTTTGTTAGAACATCAATTTCTTCCAGCTCCTTCGCGCATAGTCTTTGGGCTGTTTCGATGGTATGGACCATCAGGTTCCGGCTACATTTAGTGTTTATGCAGCTGAAGCCTTTTTTGTATTCGCTATCCTCCGTAAATATCACAGGGACGTTTTTAACCTGAAGACCCCATGGGATGGTGCCACCCCTGAGGTGTTTCAGGAGAAAATGTCCGTGAAGTTCTGTTCGAATATGTTTTTTCTTAAGTCTAATAAGTTTATCTGACTCGTTCTGTTGTTGTGCGGAGTTGCTCAAAATGATATTGTCAAAAGCGGATGAGGCACATAAGTTCTGAATATGTGCTTCTGAGAAGGACAAGGTGTCTTTCTCTGCCATTAGCTCGGGAGGACCTGGAGATCCCCCCGCGAATATTATGATTAGTAGTTAGGGCTCAACTTGCAATGCCCGTGTTCTACTCTCGCGAGTATGCACCCGCCCTCAACTTTTTCGTGTGAAGGAGTTAGGTCCTTGGGTAATGGGAAAGGCTGGACCTTAATTACTATTTAAACATGCGAAGAATGCCCCCCCACTTCTTTTTTAGAAAAAGCTCTTAGTTATAAGCAACACATCAACTTTAGTTAGATATGTTAGGTATATTTATTTGTACCTTACTTTCACAAGTTTTTTGAAAAAATCTTAAATTTACATGTCAGAGAAAGAACACAACAAATATGACATATACATGTATCAACTTAAACACAACATTTAGCAAAGAAAGAGAAAATCATTACATCAAAAACGTGCATTCACTGTACACAACAAAGCATTTACGTCTATTTCAGACTGTTCCACGAGGGGAATCACAATTACTAGTCTCAGTGACCATCAATGATAATCATGGGAACAGTGGTGGACAAAATCACAAGTGAAAGGAGATATCACGACACATTAGTGGTAGCAGTCACTACGAATCAAGAGTTATTGGTCGTGTTAATTTTGTTATTGGTGCTGCTAGTTTTTATCTCCTTTCTTGCCGACGCGTTTCGAACTCCATACATCAGTTATGGGTTCTCTTCAGGGCCTTGTCATTACTATCTGCATGTGTGTAAAGGAAAAGAAGAACACTATTTAAGTGTCAAATCCTATAGCCTCATCTTATAGGTCCGCTTTTGATCTTCTACATTTACAATCCATGTTACCTGAATGGTAGCCGTGTTTATCCTATGTCTTGTTCTGGATCATTAGAGCTGCAGTCTACAAGACGTTAAAAATTCAATTTAGAGTCAAGTTCAGTAATGGCCCTTCAGTCACTTCAGCCAATCAGATGGCGGAATTCCTGAATATTGCTATTTATAAATATTAATATTAATATTAATATTTCTCAAAAACTACTGAACGGATTTACATCAAACAAACAAAAGCATGCTTTCTAGACCAAGACCCTTCTTCCTGCCAAATCTGGGGTTAGTTCTGTTCACTCGTTGGACCTGTAGCCTTGTCTAAAGTTTCCTAAGGAAATTAACATGGAGAAAACACGTTTTAGGACCCCCTTTTTGCTTTGCCCCCCTTGACGAATCACCCCCAAACTTTCAACATAGGAGCTGATATGAACAAAGAATTACTTTGGAAACGTTCATGAAGATTTATCAAACAACGCCAAAGTTATAAGCAAAACAATAAATGCTCTTCCTATGAAAACAAGGTCCTAACTATAGCTACCTACTGGCAACCTCCAGTAGATTATATGTATATATATATATATATATATATATATATATATATATATATATATATATATATATATATATATATATATATATATATATATATATATATATATATATATATATATATATAGGAAAACCTCCTTCCTCATAGGCTTAGTCTCACAGAAGAAACAGCAATTTAGCCCACACTACATTTATTATTTAAACCGCCTTCTGATAGGCCACTTCATAAGCCCCATCGTGATTGGTGGACACGCCACTCTGGAATTCAGGGACATGTAGTGCGGCAATCTCACCCTGATGGGTGCTGTGTCCTCTGGGTCCTTGATGCAAAGCCCTTCAATGGGCCCCACTGTGCACGCAGTCTGAGTTCCTGGCGCTGCTTGCCCATGTGGAACTGGACGTATTTCCAGCCCCTAGCCCGCTTCTCCAATTCTAAAAGTGGTGCTCCCTCCATGGCTGGGCAGCCGCGAAAATATTCAGCTCCAAAGTTACCCACAAGTTTGACGAAGCACTCGGGCAGCAGCAGTGCTCGGCAGACCACACACGCAGCAGGAGCAGCCTGACGCGTTTCGGAAAACTTCCTTCCTCATAGGCCACTTCATAAGCCCCATCGTGATTGGTGGACACGCCACTCTGGAATTCTGGGACATGTAGTGTGGCAATCTCACCCTGATGGGTGCTGTGTCCTCTGGGTCCTTGATGCAAAGCCATTCAATGGGCCCCACTGTGCACGCAGTCTGGAGGGAGCCGTGGAGGGAGCACCACTGTTAGAATTGGAGAAGCGGGCTAGGGGCTGGAAATACGTCCAGTTCCACACGGGGCAAGCAGCGCCAGGAACTCAGACTGCGTGCACAGCGCGGACTTCGGCTCAAAAAGACAAAAAAGAAATACATTAAAATAACAAGTTTCAGTGTTTAGATGTTGGTTGAGTGCAACATTGAGTGATGACTCTTTCACCTTTGTGTTTAGGTAGGTGTTTTGTGGAAAGTTAGTATGGTAATTGGTAGAGAGCATTGGGGGTAGGTTGAACATTATGTGAGTTTGAAAGTGTTGATAATTTGAACCAATTAAAATGTTACTTTGGTTATGATTTTGAGTGTGATAAAATGTGATTGGCTTTGTATGTGTATGGGAAATGAGAGGGAAACACAGTCATTTTGGAAAGGGAGACCTCTCGGTCACCCCGAACTTATGGCTGGGTGCCCCGACCGCCCGGGAAACCTTTGCAGGCGCTGGGCGTGTCCCCGGCCGGTATGCCCAAAGTGGGGTGGTTGGAGCATGCTCCCGCCGCCTAAGAAGGAGGTCCTCACACCCGCCCGTAAGTCTGTGCACTTCTGGGCGGGAGGGGGATGCCGCCACGCCTCCTGCTGCAAGTTAAAAGGCGCGGGGGTCCAGGCAGGCGTCCTCTTGTTCCCGCGCTCTGAAGGCTGCACCACTCGTCGCTCGTGAGCCCTCAAGGGAACAAGCAGCAGTTTTTTGAACGTAGTAATCGTTGTTTTCTGTTTCAATCGTTGAGGCGTGTCTGGGATCCGAGGAGCTGCTGGAATACAGGCGGAGAGAAAACAGAACGTCGGATATGCCTGGAAAGAAGAATGGGAAGAGCTCAGAGAGGGAACGGATGCTGCGCACACTGGTTAACAAAGTGTCGGCAATGGACAGGAAGTTTGGTAAGGTGGAACGAATGGGTCGCAGCTTAGCAGAACTCAAGAAGAAAGTGGAAGCTCAGGCTGGGCCCTCAGGGATACCTAAGAGGATTGTGGGGCCTGCTTTGCCAAACGTTACTCCAGGGGGGGACAAGGGGAAGAAGAAGAAAGAGAAAAGGGGTCCTAGCGAGGCCCCGGTCCCGGAGGAGGTTCCGCTGGTCCCAGTAATCCCAGTGGCCAGTCCGGTGCCCGCACCGGATGGAGGATTGCCAATCCCTGTGATTATCACACCACTGGATAAGGAACAGGTACCCACCGAACTGGTGATGCATCTAGCGGCAGTATTGCCTTGGTTGAATAAGGGAGCTGGGGGACCCGCGGCGGCGGAAGATCCAGCTGAGGAGGCCAGGCAAATTATCGACCAGCTCAGGCAGGCAAGAGGCTCTGGGGCAGGGAATGTACATTCTACTCCTCTGCATGTGCCGCACACGGCCGCGGTCGAGAACCAGAATAAGGCGTCGGACGCAACCAGAGGTGCGACGGAAAATGGTAAGAGGCTACTCCCAATAATGGGGGAGGGCGCTGTGCCTTCAAAGCGGGAATGCCTGGCACAACATGTTCCGATGTCCACGAAAGAGATTGTGTGGGCAAACAAATATATTAATATGTTTTCATTGTTGACGGACAATCGTGAATTCGAGTATGCCAAAACCCAGAAGGAATGGATGCACCCCAGTGAATGGAGGGCAAAAATGGCAGAGTTCAGGGTGGAGGAGTCTATGATGAATTGGATCAGGGCTTTTTCTGTGTTTGTTGCAATTATGGGTGAGCGAACACCAGAATTGTTAGGAGACCTTGCTTGCTACCAGAGCAGGATCACGGGCTTCCATGAGAAATAAGGGGGGGCGCATGGAAAGGGTACGATGTGTCATTTAGAAAAGCAAAAGAATTTAATGAATCGTTGACTTGGGATTGTTTGGACACTGTATCATGGCATGCGCAGTTCACGCCAGGCTCGGCGGGAGGAGCAGGGTCGAGTGCGATTGGTTTCAGGTCTTTCCAGCAGAGACACCCACAGCACTTTCGACCAGCCCACGGGGGAGAAACTCAGACTAGATCGGACGGGAATGGGAACAAATGAGGGGTATGCTGGGGTTTTAACAAGGGAACGTGTAGTAGGCCACCAGGAACATGTAGGTTCAGGCATGCCTGCGCAGGTTGTGGTAACATCTCCCACTCCGAAACTAGCTGCCGATCCAGAGGCAATGTTACCGGGGGAAAAGGGGGTACCAAGCAGGATTGACACTGTGGCCCGAATGGCTAAGCAATTGCCCGTGGATATTTTGGCGATGACTCCCTGGCTGAGCAAATACCCTGATCATGAGTCTGCCGGGATCCTGCGGGACGGCTTCTCGTATGGCTTCAGGATCCCAGCGGGTGATTTTCAGGGGGGCCCCCATATGCAGGAACCAACTGTCCTTTACGCACAACCCGACTGTGGTCGCCACAAAAATTGCAAAAGAGGTTTGCTTGGGGCGGGTTGCAGGACCGTTTGGTGGGATACCAGCTGCCAATTTTGGGGTAGTTCCCAAGAAGGAGCCGGGCGAATTCAGGCTCATACATAATCTGTCTGTGCCAAGGGGGGCTTCCGTGAATGAGGCAATTGATGCAGGCATTTGCAGTGTGAGGTATGCATCGTTCGATGAGGCAGTGGTCATGTTGAATCGCCTAGGCCCCGGGACACTGTTAGCAAAATCGGATATTGAATCCGCATTTAGATTACTGCCGGTGCATCCCGAGGATCAGCACTTGTTGGGTTTCGCATTCGAGGGGAAGTACTACATGGATATGTGCATGCCGATGGGTTGTTCAATTTCTTGTGCTTACTTTGAAATGTTTAGCTGATTCCTGGAGTGGGCATTCTCGAGGGCCTCAGGGCACCAGCATGTGATGCATTATCTCGATGATTTCCTGTTTCTCGGCCCTGCGGGCTCTCGGGACTGTGCACGGGCATTGCAGGAATTTTGCGTGCTCATGCGGGGTTTCGGGGTTCTGTTGGCGCCAGGTAAGACGGTGGGGCCAACTACCTCCCTGGAGTTTCTGGGTATTGAACTAGACTCCTTGGAGGGTTGCTTCCGTCTACCGGCGGAGAAGATCGCCAAATTCAGGGCCTCCTTGCTACAACAAGGTGACACTGCATCAACTGCAGCAAACAGTGGGACAGCTGAATTTTGCGCTGAGGGTTATACTGATGGCTTGCCCTGTCTCACGATCCATTGCCCAAGCCATGGTTGGCCTCAAGGAAGGGCACCATCGCACGAGACTGTCGGCAGAGGTTCGCCAGGACATGCTCATTTGGCTGGCATTCCTGGCAGATTTCAAAGGCCGGGTAGTGTGGAGAAAAGCCCCGGCCTCGTCAGCAGAGTTAGGTTTATGGACCGACTCTGCGGGCAGTGTGGGGTTTGGCGCGATCCTTGGTAACAAATGGTCGGCCCCGAAGTGGCTACAATGGTGGGAGGTGAGTGGCTTGACGAGCAACATGGTTTCCAAGAGTTATTCCCGATCTGGGTAGCGTTGTCGGCCTGGCCAGAAGAGTTCCGTAACCACTTGGTGATATTCTGGACTGATAACATGACTGTGGTGGAGTGCATTAACCAGCAGGCAGCACGCTGCAAGTGGATATTGCGATTGTTGAAAGAAATTGTGTTGAAATGCTTGAGGCTAAATGTACAATTCAGGGCAAAACATGTGCCTGGAGTACTGAATAATGCAGCTGATGCACTCTCTCGTTTCAAAATGCAGGCATTCAGGGATAGTTTACCCTCAGCGGAGCTAGTGGCAGCGCCCTTTCCCGAAGCGCTATGGCAAATCGGCGCCCCGGACTACAAAACCTCGTGGCAGCCAGTTTAGTGACCAGGACAAGGAAAGCTTATGAAGGGGCGTTCCACTCTTACTGTGCCTTTTTGGGCCCTGATTGGTAGCATATATGGGGCCAGGAGGGGTCCTTTACCCAATTTTTAGTGGCACTTCATGAGGAGGGCCAGTCGGTATAAGGCCGCCATATCGTTTATGGCTCAGCTCCAAGGGATCAGGGACCCGACGGACTCTTTTATAGTCAGAAAGGCGCTGCGCGGCTGGCGGCGCTTAGATACCAGGTATCCGATAGGATTTGACATGTTGACCGCCTTGCTAGCTAAACTGGGGGAGACGTGCTCCTCACCTAGTGAGGTTGTCCTATTCCGGGCAGCATTTGCACTGGTGTTCTATAGGGCCCTGTGGGTAGGCGAACTGGTGGCTGCCAATAAAAGGGATACCGAGGGGGGTCTGCGCAGGGACCACACACAAGTGAGGGGGATTCCCTGCTGATCACGATTGCCAGGTCAAAGACAGACCAGGAGGCCCAGGGGAGTAGCAAAGTGTTGCAGCGCACTCCAGGTAGTCCCTGTTGTCCAGTGATGCACGTTGAGGCCTACCTAAAGCAAAGGGTGACAACGTGGGTGGGCCTTGCTGTGGCATGCTGACGGCACCCCGTTAACAAAGTTTCAGTTACAAAGGGTGCTGGCGATCACGATCACAGCTGCGGGCTTCAACCTGAGCGATTTTGGAACTCATTCATTCAGGATAGGGGCCGCTACAGAAGCGACGGCCGGGGGTCTGCATGCTGACAATGTTAAACAGATGGGGAGATGGTCATCAGACTGTTTCAAATGTTATGTGCGGTTGCACATGTTGTAACTGATTTGAGAAGTGCACTCACGCTTGTTGTCTTTTGTTTGGATTACAGTTTCGCGAGCCTGTGACGCAGGGCGGAAATTGGGACTGGCCCAGTATCAGCTAACCACCACTTCAAGAGCAATGAATGGAAGACGAGTGGTCTGGGTCGTGGGCAACTCATACGTGAGACGGGCCACGGACATATTCAGGGCAGGTGATGCGATTCACACATCTGAGGAATATGGTTTCAGGGTGTCCTTCCATGGGAAGGGCGGTTTGTGTATTGACCAACTGCAAAATTTTGTGGAAGAATTGTTAGGGCGGCACAGGTCACCACCATCAGTAGTCATAGAGCAAATTGGGGGCAATGACTTTGTGAGGTTGGGCAGACGGGCATTATTCAAACACATACTTTTAGCAGTTAGTTGGTTGGCAAAGACACTCCCGGGGTGCACAATAGCTTGGTCACACATGATTCTGAGGAGGGTATGGAGGTGTGGGTTGTCCACGACAGCGTTGAACCATTCGGTAAAGAGGGTCAACAATAAAATGGAGAAGTTGTTTTGATCTAACCACCTTCAAAGTATACCGCACGGGTGCATTTGGGGGGACCACTGTTATTCACATGATGGGGTACACCTGTCCAGGGTGGGGAATGACATATTGATAGGAGACATGATAGCTTGGCTAGTGGGATTGAGGAGACATGACCTATAGGAGTTGTGGGGGGGCCAGATAGTCGGTCAACTATCTGGCCTGTGGCAGTAAGGTCATGATCGGTTAGCAGTGATTTCAAGGTCCCTAGTGGGGTCGCCACCCATTAAAGATGGGAGCGCCCAGGGGGAGGCGGCCATTGGCCCCTCCCATGGGGGGCGGCACCCATTAAGGATGGGATCGCCCAGGGGGAGATGGCCATAGGCCCCTCCCAGGGGGAGACGGCCATATGCCCCTCCCACGAATTTCCCGGGGGCCGGATATCCGCTGCGGCGGAAGGTAGTACGGAGAAAGGGGGGGAGTCCACGCTGTTCTTTTTACGGTTACCCCGCACGGAAACTCGGACGTCCTTAAGATGGAGCCGAGTGGAAGGGGGCCTCCATGACAAGGGAAGTTATGGATGGCTACGAGGGTAAAGTCCTCTGCGCATGCGCCACTCATACGTGAGGGCGGAAATTGGTTGATAGGATAAGACCTTGCCATTGGCCCCTAACGATAGGATGTACAAAATTTGTATGCAATGCATGATGTTAGACTCAGTTAGGAAAATCTTTGTATTAGAGATTTGTTAAGGTTAGCCTGGATACCTGTCTACATCAAGTGTAATGAAAAGTTGAATTTTGTACATGATAAATGAAACGTTTTTAATTTAAAGTTGTACATTTTTTTTCATGTTTTTAATAAATACGGCCGGGGGGGTCGCGAGGCCCCCCTGCCTTCCAAAAAGTTCAAAAATGAGTCTGTCTCCTACCATTGGGATTGGTGGTGAAAGGGGTGGCGGGCATCCCGGACCATATGGAAAGGGGAGACCTCTCGGTCACCCCGAACTTATGGCTGGGTGCCCCGACCGCCCGTGAAACCTTGGCAGGTGCAGGCGTGTCCCCGGCCGGTATGCACAAAGTGGCGTGGTTGGAGCACGCCCCTGCCACCTAAGAAGGAGGTCTTCACACCTGCCCGGAATCTGTTTACTTCCGGGCGGGAGGGGGATACCGCCCCGCCTCCCGCTGCAGGTTAAAAGGCGTGGGGGTCCAGGCAGGCATCCTCTTGTTCCTGCGCTCTGAAGGCTGCACCACTCGTCGCTCGTGAGCCCTCAAGGGAACAAGCAGCAGTTTTTTGACCCACCCACCAGCCCCTGTTGCAGAAGTTTGGGAGTAAACAAAGTTGTGATTTGCAATTGATTGTGATGCATAAACGTCTTGTGTAGGCCTTTTCTCCCATTGTAGATTGATACTAAAGATTGTGTATGCAATAGAATAATTGTCTCTAGGCCTTTTTCCCTTTGTAGAATGGTGATAAACTGTATGCAATAAAATGGTTTCTCTGTTATAGGACCTTTTTCTCCTTTGTAGCAATGTTGATAATATGTTGGGTACTATTCTGGGACATCCGCTCTACAAGGGCGGGAGTAGCAGTGAGGGATATCTCTAGCAATGCTATGAAATATGCGTAGGCTTTTTCCCACTAGTAGGTCGTTAACTGTTGTATTTATTTAGTCTTCGGTCGGGCAGTAAAGTCATTATCGGTGAGCAGTGATTTCAAGGTCCTTAGTGGGGGCGCCACCCATTATGGATGGGAGCGCCCAAGGGGAGGTGGCCATTGGCCCCTCCCACAGGGGGCGGCACCCATTACAGATGGGATCGCCCAGGGGGAGACGGCCATAGGCCACTCCCAGGGGGGGAAGGCCATATGCCCCTCCCACAAATTTCCCAGGGGCCGGATATCCGCTGCGGCGGAAGGTAGTGTGGGGAAAGGGGGGGGGGAGTCCACGCTGTCCTTCTTACGGTTACCCCGCACTGGAACTCGGACGTCCATAAGATGGCGCCGAGTGGAAGGGGGCCCCCATGACAAGGGAAGTTACAGATGGCTACGAGGGTAAAGTCCTCTGCGCATGCGCCACTCATACGTGAGGGCGGAAATTGGTTGATAGGGATCTGACACCGGTTAAGACCTTGCCGTTGGCCCCTAACGATAGGATGTACAAAATTCGTATGCAATGCATGATGTTAGACTCGGTTAGGAAAATCTTTGTATTAGAGATTTGTTAAGGTTAGCCTGGATACCTGTCTACATTAAGTGTAATGGAAAATTTAATTTTGTACATGATAAATGAAACGTTTTTAATTTAAAGTTTAAAATTTTGTTTCATGTTTTTAATAAATACGGCCGGGGGGGTCGCTAGGCCCCCCTGCCTTCCAAAAAATTCAAACATTTGTCTGTCTCCTCCCATTGGGATTGGTGGTGGAAGGGGTGGCGGGCATCCCGGACCATATGAGATTTTAGTGTTTGAGGTATACTTCTGAGGTGTGAGATTGACACAAAATTTACTGTTCAACAGTTTTCTAGAAGGTGAGTTGTTAATTTGTAAGGCGTACTAAGGTAGATCTGGTTGTACTCAGATGAGGGCTGTAAATGAAATGGCATTTGTAAAGCTTGCAGTTTAGAAAAAAAAGAGGATGACATTCACTGCACTTGAAATTTAAGAAAGGAATGGTGCTTTTTGAAAATGCAGCACAGCATATTAGGGTGCATAGTTTTGTTTTTTAAAAGAAGCAATTCTAATGGTTCAGAAAAGGTCATTATAAGGAACATTGCACATGATTAGCTGTTATATTGAAAGGTCAAAGAATCTTGCTGGATTCATTTGCAACATAGTATGATGAACTTTTCTACCTGTGTCCTTCTTAGGTGGGAGTTACCATGGTAGCAGGTCGAATGAGCACTAGGGATATGGGTGAATATTATGTGAGTTTGAAAGTGTGGGAATGTAGAACCAATTGAAATGTTAGTTTAGTTTTGAAACAGTGTGGGAAGACATTTCATTGGTAAGACCTGAGATATGTGTGAAGAATGAGTGGGAAAGTGTGCCATTTCTGGTTCCAGTGTCTGAGCTGTATTTCAGAGATTCTGCTTAGAAAAATCTGCTGTGTGTTTGACACTGTTCCATATTTTCAAAAGCGATTTTAAAGGTGAGTAATATAGAGAGAGTGCTGTTTGCGCTATTGGGAAGCATAACAAGCATATTGGGCTTCATTACTGTTGTATTTTGAAAATGAGTCAGGTTTCTTCATTGTAGTGTAGTGCTCATTTAAATGGAATGTGCTCTGTGTGTAAAATGATTTACCATGCTAAATGTTTTTTGATAAAATGTGTGGCTTAAAGTTTTTTGACAAGGATCACAGTGAGTGTCTGTGTGAATTAAAGAATTATGGGGCATATTATCAAGGGGGTTTATCTCCGCTTTTTTGGCTTTGAAAGCCAAGAAAGCGGAGACAAAATTATCTCCCTATTACCTAGCTGTCGCTAACACCAGTTAGCAACAGCTAGTAGGAGATAGCGACCATCTTGGGCCCCACTTTGCATGTCAGTGATATTTATCGCTAATGACATGCAAAGTGGGCGTGCCAAGATGTTAGCGACTGGAAACAGTCGCTAACATCACTATCTCCTATTACCAACTTTCGGAGATATTCGCGCTAAGCGCGAATATCTCCAAAAGCTAACACCTGCCCTGAGCAGTTCTTAGCCATGTTATCCAATCGGAGGTGGATAACATGGCTAAGAGCATTAGCTCGGTAATGCATGAATATCACTGACTTTTCAGCGATATTGATGCATTGCAGCGATTTTCATCGCATTTGCGATAAACCTTGGTAATACCAAGGTTTATCTACGATAAAAATCGCCGCAGCTCAGCTGTAAAATTTTGTCTCTAACCAAGCAATAGCGATAATTATCGCTATTGCTTGGTAATATGCCCCTATATTTTCACCTTTTTCCATAATGTTAACTGAATGGTGCGTATTAGAAATGACATTTTGAAATGAGTTAGGCTTCAGCAATGTAATGTAGTGCATATTGAAATAAGCTATGTTCTGTGTCTAAATCGATTTACCATGCTAAGGGCCATATGTATGAAGCCAAAAATGAGTCGCAAACGCTGCGATTAGGTAAAAAGTAGCATTTGCGACTGAAAAATCGCTAATAGCAATGTATGAAGCCAAAAACGCATGCAAAATAAGGAATAGCAAATTAGCGATTCCCAAGCGTTGCGAAAATGCAAAATAGCGATTACAATAGCGATTTCCAAATTAGCGATGAAACCTGTTTGCGAAAATCGCTAAAGTGGAAATCGCTATTTAGAAATCGCAATGGAATGTATCAAACAATCGCAAATAGCGAAATACTCAAAATCGCAAAATAAGAAATCGCAATTACCATCAAGTGGGAGCAGGTGATAACCAGGTGCAAACTATAAATTGAAGCCCAGAATGCACCACACTCCCTACCACAATGTCCGGCCTGTACGTGATAGTGAGGAGGCGAAGAGTGAGAGCTCTGGCGCAGAGGAGGAGACAGCAGGAGAGGATATTCCGGTTGCGCACCACCATCTTTCAACGCACTGAGGAGGATATCTACACCCATTACAGACTGGAGGAAGACAGCATACTTGATTTGATTGAGGAACTCAGGCCCCACCTAGAACACCCCACCCGCAGGACACAAGCCATACCCACACACATCCAGGTCCTCTGTTCACTACACCTGCTGGCCTCAGGTAGTTTCCAGGGGGTCATAGCCTCTGCAGGAGGGGTGTCACAAAGTGCCATGTCACGCTTTTTCCATGCGTTCCTCGACGCCATGACAATTAGGATGCAACATCACATACACTTCCCCAGCACCCCACAGGAACTAGCACAGACCAAGCAGGAATTTTACAACACGTCATAGGATGTATAGATGGAACACATGTTGCCATTTCACCCCCCTCAAACATATGTATGTATTCCGGAACAGGAAATGCTACCACTCACTGAACATACAGATGGTGTGTGATGCCAAAAACATAATCACCGATATAGTGGCAAAGTACCCTGGAAGCACACATGACGCCTTCATATTCAGACACAGTGGGCTATACCATAGACTGTCAAGAGGGGAATTTGGAGAGGGATACTACTAGGTAACAGCACACACTGTCAACCCACATTTGACATGGCCAGCATGTGCATAACAGTGACTGACCTTTAAACATTTCCACCCACAGGGGACAGTGCCTATGCAGTCCGAGATTTCACCCTGACACCCTACCTGAATCCTGCCACTGCTGGGGAGTGGCACTACAACCGGGCACACATTTCAACAAGAGGCACCATCGAGAGAACATTTGGGATTTTGAAGAGCAGATTCAGATGCATACACAAGAGTGGAGGAGCCCTCCAATAGAGCCCTGAGACGTGCTGCAAAATTGTTGTAGCTTGTGCCATGCTCCACAACATTGCAACCAGGAAAGGGACACCTATGGAGTTGAGTGACTCCGAATCCTCTGACGTGGAGGGACCTGGACCCATACACATGGAAGCTGGCGTAGCTGCTGCTGCAGCTGGCCGACAGAGGCGTGATGGGATCATGAGAAACTACTTCTAGGTGAGTGAAAATGATACACTGACAACTTCTTGCTTTGCAAACATGTTTACTACCCAATTGCAACAATGTAACACATCCAAAAAAACATGGATGAACTCTCCCAAAGTAAAGCACATGTTTCCATCACAGTGCTACAAAATCAGTCATTAGTGCAGCAAGTGCTACACTGTTGCTGGCCCCATAACTCCCCTGTGTGGTATTTGGTATTTTAATGCAGTCCCTATTGTAGTGTGGCAGGCCTGGTGCTCTGGCCACTACGGCACCTCTCAACAGTGGGTGGTGGTGTGTTTGAGCTCCGCACCGACTGTGAGTCCTCCTCACTGGGGGTAAGCACCCCGGGTCCAGCAGTGCGCAGCGCACGCAGCTCATCCAGGGTGGCAGTTGACTGCACCACTACAGTGGCTATGTATTGAATACCAGGCGAGAATTCACGCTGTGTCTCTATGGCACGCCTTGCTAGCATATTGGTGGAGGAGGCCAGGCGATTAATAGCACGCGTGTAGTGGTCCATGCGGGCCATTTCTTTGTGCCGCTCTCAACTCTGCAGTCAGCTCCTGCACAGCCCCCCCTGATTTCCTCCCGTATTCCTCTGTTCCCTGCCATGATCTCCCTCTGAATGGCCTTCATGTGTTTCGCTTGCAGGCGGTAAACCTGCAGCATGTGCATTTCCAGGCCTGCGAACACAGATTACTCTTGTTGGACATTGCAGCTGATGGCCGTGCGGGGTCTACGCCTGCCTCTGGACATTGGTCTGGACTCCTGCTGCTGGGGTACTGGTGCATCAGACTGCACATTTTCATTTTCATCCCCATCGTCATCCATTATCCTGAATGGCCTGACGTTCCTCCTACTTTGTCCCTGTGGCCGGATGAAAGGACTGTCCTCCCCATCTGATTCATGGCCATGGCTGCCTTCTCCTGAGGCTTGGGGTCCTGTCTCAGGTGCAGTGGCCGTAGCCTTCCCACTTGCATGTGCTGTGGATAGAACAGCACACATTAATTTTATTGTCATTATATGTGATGTTCAAATACATTTTTCACAGTCTTCCCTGACCTTACTTGTGTCATTCACCTTTCCTGACCTGAACATTTGTACAAAGTTAAAATCTGTTGCTACATTCAACATTACAGTCTATGGTGACTACATCTCCCATAATGCATTGCTGTGTCTGCCTGTGTAATTGCTCTAGCCTGCCATGTGGTTCCCCTAATCCCTAGGTTGCTGCAGGGGGTTGCTGGGGGTGGTTTAGGGTGGGGAGGCATGCTTCTTACCTGGTCTTGCAGCTGGTTGTTCTGAGCTGTCGAGCACGGACACGCCCGCAACACTCTGTGGAGGCAGTGTGGCCTCTACCAGCTCCTCCAGTGGTGTAGATTCAGGGACGTTGGAGGTTCCCCCACCGGTGAGCTGGGACTGCTCCAGCCTGGCAGCCAACTTCTCCTTGGAGCGCTGTCGCAGGTCATACCAGCGCTTCCGCAACACTTCCACTGTCCTGTGGGTGACTCCTAGGGCATTCACTTTGGCTTGGATGCCCTCCCAAATCCTCCTTTTGCTGGCTTCTGGCACCTTGTGGGAACTCCTCCCAAATAATGCCTCATGGTGTGGCACCATTTCGGTGATAAGGGTCTCCAGTTCAGCCTCTGAAAACTTGAGCTTCCTCTTCCTGCCTGCTTCCCCTTCTTGCTGCTCCTGCTGGCTTGCTGGGACATCCTGGTTTCCACCTTCTGCCATGGCTCCTGACTTCCAAACAACACTCTCACACTCTCTGTCTCTGTCCTGAAGCACCATGGGTAAGCACTCACTTCCTGGATGATGATGTCATCATTCTGCATCAGGATTGCGATTGTATGTTTCCAGAAAATCGTTAATTTGCGATTTTTCACGTGGGAACATCGCAATTTAGCGATTTTCGGGCTGCGATCGCGCAATTTAGCGATTTACTAGTTGCAAACTCGCTAATTCGCGATTTTTAACGTTTAAGGAATCGCTGAATTGCATCGCGCAAAATTTTAGCGAATTTCGGCGATTCGCTAAAAATTTGCGATTGCGTTGCTACATCCCGATTTGCGATTCTGAATTAGCGATTCGGTAATAATCGCTAATTCAGAATAGCAAATCGTTTTCTTGATACATGTGGCCCTAAATGATTTTTGCTGAAATGTGTGGCTATGATATTTTTCACAAGGGTCACACTCTGTGTGTATGTGAATTAAGGAATTATATTTTCATCTTTTTCCATAATGTTAGCTGTGTGTGCTTACAGTTTTTATCTTTTAGTTTATAGGGTAGACTTCTTTTTAAATTGTTTTTCATGCTTGGATTCAATGCTGGTATAGAGATAGTGTAATGGTTTCATTGGACTTGTAAATATGCTCCTTTTTTAGAAGCGCCTTGCGCAACCTTTAACATGGGTGCAAGCAGTGAATGTATGGAGAGGGATAGGAATAGCAAATAGAAAACAATATGAAATGGTGTGGGAGATGCATCAACGATTTCACTAATGGCATCAATTGAGATGGAATATAAGATAAAGAGGAAAAGCCCCTTGCTCAATGTTTGACATGGGTGCAAGCAGAAAATGCATGCAGAGTAATGAAATTGGCACACAGACAAGTATATGAAATGGTGTGAGAGATGCGTAACGGATTTTACTAATGGCATAAATTGAGATAGAATTTACAAAAAAGAGAGGCATATTTACAAGCCCCTTGCACAATGTTTGACATGGGTGTAAGCAGAAAATGCATGCAGAGTAATAAAATTGGCACACTGATAAGAATATGAAATGCTGTGAGAGATGCGTAAAGGATTTTACTAATGGCATAAATTGAGATAGAATATACAAAAAAGAGAGGCATATTTACAAGCCCCTTGCGCAATGTTTGACATGGGTGCAAGCAGAAAATGCATGCAGAGTAATACAATTGGCACACAGACAAGAATACGAAATTCTGTGAGAGATGCGTAAAGGATTTTACTAATAGTATAAATTGAGATAGAATATACAAAAAAGAGAGGCATATTTACAAGCCCCTTGCGCAATATTTGACATGGGTGCAAGCAGAAAATGCATGCAGAGTAATAAAATTGTCACACAGACAAGAATATGAAATGCTGTGAGAGATTCGTAAAGGGTTTTACTAATGGCATAAATTGAGATAGAATATACAAAAAAGAGAGGCATATTTACAAGCCCCTTGCGCAATGTTTGCATGGGTGCAAGCAGAAAATGCATGCAGAGTAATAAAATTGGCACACAGACAAGAATATGAAATGGTGTGAGAGATGCGTAAAGGATTTTTCTAATGGTATAAATTGAGATAGAATATACAAAAAAGAGAGGCATATTTACAAGCCCTTTGCTCAATTTTTGACATGGGTGCTGTTACAAAGCAAACTGAGTGCAGTAGTAATACCAAGATAGGTTTATTAGAACAGCCCCACACCGGTGGTGGTGCGTGGGTCAGCGGAACATCAGTAATGACAGTTGGTGTCACAGGGGATCAGCTGGGGAGGAATGGAATGTGGGGGGAACCAATGGGGAAGAGGAGAACACAGAGGGAGCTCACACGCAGGGGAGGGGAAGGTACCATGCGCTGGGGCACAGGGGGGTGGCATAAGTAAGATACAACACATCTTCCTCTCTTGAGAGTTTTGACAACTGTGCCAGGGAATGTGGTAACCATTAACAAGTGGGTACATAAACTGGTGGGCAATTAGTCACAGACAAAGTCATCCAAACGTTTTGGTCTACGGATGGTTCTACCAAACCTTCCAGAGACCGACGGTAAGTTTGGTGCGCATTCGGTGTCAGAATGGGAATCATAGCTAGTTCTGCCGAACCTACCTCTGAGCCTGTGACCGTCAGACGCAACTTCAGAATCAGAATGAGGGTCATCGTGACTACTCCGATTATATGTCGAACTGCTGGGATTGACACCTACAGACCGATCTGTCGATTGACCATCATCAGAGTCAGAGTCAGGTTGGAGATCATGTGTGCTGTCATTCCTAGACATATTACTCTCTTCAACACAAGACCTATCAACATCCACCCACAAATCATTGCTAACCGTAACATGTTGCTGTTGATTGTGAGCCTTGCCTCCAGGATGATAATTTGCCAGTCTGCTCATGTGCCATACTTTTCCATCGCTGAGTATTGCCGCATTGTTAAACAATTCATCAATGTGAAGAGGGGCAGTGAATCTGCTTTCTCCTTTCTTTACTTTTTTTTCCAAACGAACTTTCACAAGGTCGCCAACCTTAAATGTATGATCCTTTGCGCTGTGTTTCGAATCATACCATTCCTTGTAGTATTTCTGTGCTTTGATAATGTTATTCCTTATGTTTTCTGGTGACCATTCAATTTGTTTGGATTCAGACATCCACCCCAGGTCAATGCTTAAAGGCTGTCTGCTTCTCATGAGAACAAACGGTCTGTGCGTGTGCTTGCACAAGGAGCTATCCTGAATGCCCAGATAAGTTTGTATACTTCTTCTTCCCAGTTTAGGTTTGCATTTCTGGATAGTTGTATGTGTCCCTTCAAGACACGGTTGAAACGTTCAGTGAGACCATTACCCTCTGGATGATAAATTGAAGTGGTGTGATGGGAGATACAGTTCCTAGCTAGGAATGACTTGAATGCCTCTGAACAGAATTGCGGACCATTATCGGTGAGCACTGATTTGGGTAATCCTTCACTTAGAAACAGTTTGTCCTGGAAATCAATACATTTTGAGCTGTCAATTTCATCAACAATTTTAATTTCCGGCCACTTGGAGAAATGATCTATTGCCACGAGGATGTACTTGATTTCACCGACATGTCCTTTGATGGGCCTCACTATGTCTAAGCCCAATTTCTCCCATGCCATTTGAGGGGGTTGAATTGGAGAGTGAGTGACTTTTGAAGTTTTGAGAGTTTTGTCTGAGTCACAGCATTCAACACAGTTCCTGACCTGGACCTCAATTTGTTTGTCAATACCCGGCCACCAATAACTTGACCTGACTCTCTGCTTAGTTTTGGTGATGCCAAGGTGGCCAACGTGACACAAACTTAGGATTTTGTCTCTGAGCGTGACAGGGGCTATAGCTTTACCCATTCTGTACAACACACCGTTTTCCCAACTGAGTTCATTTCTTGTTTCCCAGTACGCCTTGACATTGTCATGTAGGTTGCGCTTTTCTGGCCATGCAGAGTTGACGAATTTGCATACCTCATGCAGCGTAGAGTTGCGCGACATGTGTTGACCCCATTCTTCCGCCGATATTCCATCCAGGTCGGTGTTGAAGAGCAGAGCTACCTTCTCCTCGTCTTCTTGTGTGACCATGCTTTCCGTGTGAGGCAGAGGTAGTCTGCTGAGGAAATCTGCAATTTTGTTTTTCACTCCAGGCCAATATTCCGCCGAGTAGTTGTACTCCAATAACTTGATTGACATTTTGCTCAGTCTTGGTGAAGCATTTTGTAGACCAGAGGCAGACAGTATCTTGATTAATGGTTTGTGGTCTGTGCGAAGATGGATTTTGTATCCCCACACATATGCTCTGAAGTAATTGAGCGCCCATGAACAAGTACTTTTCCTCTGCAAAGGTGAGCGACCTGGAGGCAAAGGCTACAACCCATTATTGGTTCGATGAGTCCTTCTGTGCTAGCACAGCTCCTATACCTTTGTTGCTTGCATCAGTAGTTAGGTAGATTTCTGCTTTGGGGTCAAAACCTTTGAGGAAAGGCGCCTCGCTGATTTCCTTTTTGATGGTATCAAAGGTGTTCTGACAGTCAGGTGACCAGACAAATTTGGTATTATTTTTCAGTAATTGTCTTATACTGTAGGTTTTTTCAGAGAAATTCCTTATGAATTTGGAGTAATACTCCGTCAAGCCTAGAAAGGCTCTTACATCTTCTTTGCTTGAGGGACATGGGGCATTGAGGATTGCGTCCACTAAACCTTGTTTGGGTTTAATTCCTTCTCGGCTGATGGTGTGCCCAAGGTAAATCACTTTTTCTAGGGAAATTTTACATTTGTCTAATTCTACGGTTAAACCATGCATTTTCAGTTTGCAAAATACTTGCCTAAGGTGTGTGTCATGTTCCAATTGGTTGCTGCCCATGACCAGGATATCATCCTGGAAAAACCTGATGCCATCAACACCTTCCAGGATGGATGTCATGACCCTTTGGAAAAGTGCTGCAGCAGAGGCCAATCCAAATGGTACCCTGGTAAACTGATAACAACCAAAGGGTGTGATAAAGGTTGTGAATTTTTTACTGTCCGCATGCAGAGGGATTTGGTGATATGCGGATTTCAAGTCTATTATGGAAAATACACACATATCATTGGTGGCACTAAACATTTCACATATACGTGGTAGAGGATATTGATCAACAATAATGTTTTTATTGAGGTCCCTGAGATCGATGTAGAGTCTAATTTTCCCATTGGGACGTTTCACAACTACCAAGGGGGAAACCCACTCCGCCGATTCCACCACTTCTATAATGCCATCCTTGACAAGTCTGTTTAATTCTGCTTGAACATCACTTCTCACTGACACTGGTAGATGTCTTACCTTGTGAATGCAAGGAACAGCTGAGTCCTTTAGTTCAATTTTATGTTCGAAGCTGTTAAGAAGACCAACTTTACCTGAGAACACTTCTGGAAAATCTTTTTGTATCGCCAGTTTACTGGAATCATTTATGGACAAGACCGGATCATCACTATTGGGATCAAGCATGATACCCAGATCAGGCTGGTCACTCCAGCCAAGGACAGAGGGGCCTTTTTAGCAACATAAAGTCGGCTAAATGCTCTCCTGTTTTTAAATTCAAATTCCAGATCACGTGTTCCTAGGAATTCTATGTTGTTTCCCGTGTAGCTTCTAGCAATAACCTTAGGTTTTTCAAGAGTTGAGCCAATTTTATCCGTGAATTGCTTCCAAACGTTCTCGTTGATAATCGTGAAGGGAGACCCAGAGTCTGCCATCAGATTGATTGTCACACCTCCCAAATTTACATCACACATGGGTTTTTTCTTCTTTGTTGGCGTGAGTTCTAACACGCCATATTCAATTGATAAAACATAACTGACGCTGTCGGAGTCAGAATACTCCGAATCCTCTTCTGTGGAATCACTCTCTTCTTGAATTTGTCGGACCTGTCTGCTTTGTTTGTACAATTTCCTATTGCAAACCTTAGCGATGTGTATTCCGCATGCCAAGCATTTTTGATGTATAGCTGGACACCTTCTTGAATCAGCTAGGTGGGTTGGAGACCCACAGCGATAACATTTAAGTTCAGGAAGATCATTGTCCCTTGTATTACCACGTCTATCACTGCTTTGCTTGGTTCACTTCTTTTGTGATAATCATGTCTCGTTTCTTTTTTGTTTCCTTTCTGTTTTAGTTTGCTTGCATTGGAGGACCTTATAGCTTTAATTTCCGTTGGTTCATCCATAACTGCTTTGGCGCATCTGCCTGTAAGTTCAGCTTTCTTGACAAGGGCAACAACCTCCTTCAAAGAAGCCTCGCCATCGACCCAAAGTTTGTCCTGGATATTGGGGTTGCTCGCGTGCATAATTATTTGATCACGCACAAACTCTTCTTGCAATGCTCCAAATCTGCAGGTTAAGGCTAAGTTGTTCAGGGCAGCAACGTAATCTTCAATGCTTTCTTCTTTCCCTTGCTTCCTTCTAGAGAATTTGTACCGGTCAACAGCGACACACACAATTGGCGAGAAGTGATCGTCCAGATCATCCAAGGCATGTTGGTAAACATCATCACCTGTTCTCACTTTCTTCTCTATGTTGTTGTAGGTTTTAACTCCGCCAGGACCTAAACAGTACAAAAGTACTTTTTTCTTCTTTACAGCAGTGAAATCATCATCCTCAACTGTCTCAATATAATTAATAAAATACTCTTTCCACTCTTTCCAAGGCATGCATGGTGCACCTTTGAGAGGTAGAAACGCCTGAAGTTGCGAAAGATTCAAGGAACTGAGAGCACACATAACGGTAGACAAACTGTTGGCTCAAGTTCTCACTGTGATAGGTTCTAATGTAGTAGTGAATGTCACTTTATACACCTCTTTTTGAAGTGTTCACAGCTGTCACCTTCATTCATTCAGAATAGTCCTTAGAAAAATACGATCAATTTCACATGAATTTTTTTTTTTTTAAATGGCCCCCAGCGCTGCGTTTCAGTGACGTCACGCGTCACCGAGCATGCGCAGATGTGGTGAATCAGAAGCGCGAAAACAGCTAACAGGAATTTCCTTTTACGAATGCGCACGGCAAGCGCATACACAGCTGACAGGAGTTGGTGCGCGCAAGGACTGCCGATGCCAGGGAAGAACGTCGAACACCTTCAGGGGGCACACGTGAAGGGGATCCATCAAGTGCCGTAGCGGCCCTACCTCCGTGCGGCGCTGCAGCTGGCCGTTCTGAGACACTCAAATCTCGAATCAAGGCACACGCCTCCGCTTCCTGCGACAGCTATGTGGTCCTCATCTTCATCCGCTTATGATGAGAAGACACCGGAATTCCCAAGGTATGAGGAATTGTCCCGATCTGTCGATCGATTACCGATCTCAGCAAAGTTAATGTTCGTCAGCTGTACCACGGTGTGAAGCTGTAGTTCCGCTGGTAACCGCTCGTCGCCACTGTTACAAAGCAAACTGAGTGCAGTAGTAATACCAAGATAGGTTTATTAGAACAGCCCCACACCGGTGGTGGTGCGTGGGTCAGCGGAACATCAGTAATGACAGTTGGTGTCACAGGGGATCAGCTGGGGAGGAATGGAATGTGGGGGGAACCAATGGGGAAGAGGAGAACACAGAGGGAGCTCACGCGCAGGGGAGGGGAAGGTACCATGTGCTGGGGCACAGGGGGGTGGCATAAGTAAGATACAACACATGCAAGCAGAAAATGCATGCAGAGTAATAAAATTGGCACACTGATAAGAATATGAAATGCCTGTGAGAGATGCGTAAAGGATTTTACTAATAGCATAAATTGAGATAGAATATACAAAAAAGAGAGGCATATTTACAAGCCCCTTGCGCAATGTTTGATATGGGTGCAAGCAGAAAATGCATGCAGAGTAATACAATTGCCACAGAGACAAGAATATGAAATGCCTGTGAGAGATGCGTAAAGGATTTTACTAATAGCATAAATTGAGATAGAATATACAAAAAAGAGAGGCATATTTACAAGCCCCTTGCGGAATATTTAACATTGATGCAAGCAGAAAGTGCAACTTATTTGTTGGTTGAGAATTGTTTTGATTTGGGTTAGGATCTATGTATTTGTAAATATTGTTATAATAAATTAAATAAAAACAGAATGCCTGCTAGAGCTGTACATAATAATCTTGAGTTGGTAAAGATTCCGTCTGAATTGATGGGTTTCAATACCTATGAGTGTATTCTGATTCAACGTGTGCATCCTTTTGAGGCTATTGTTCGCATGGAGCCTAAGACAGGGAAATTGCCTCCTTCAGATTTACAGAGAGGATTAAAGGGAAGAGTTGTTTATTTGCCTTTAGATTTAATGAAAAATATTGACACCATTGGCGTAGAAAAAGTGGAAGAGGAACCTCTAGTTATTCTAGTAAATGGCGTTCCTACAAAGAGTAAGAAAATCTGGCAAGAATTAGTGGATGTTAGGAAAGTCAAAAAGGCAACGTTGTATTTAGTAAAAAACAATCAGTACTACAAAAATGTATATGTCGGAGAAGAGGAAACAACTGTAGAAGAGGACAGTGATTCATCAGCTGGACAGATTGAAAAAGTAGATGTGTCTAGAAGTGAACAGATTTATGAGCAATGTAGTGTTCATCCTCTGCATTCAAAAGAAGTAATGGGGAATGCTATTGAGTTGCTCCAAATGAAAGAAGCCAAAGGAAGTCCCATAAGTGTATGGGAAGAAAGCTTGGAAGCTTGTTATTTTCCTCAATTGTTTTCAACAGGTCAAGGTGGAAGATATGATGACCGACCTGTTCAAATTCCTGCGTTGGAATACCGGACTTTTAAATTATATGCAGAAGATCCAAGATTTCGTCAATGCATTCCATATTTGTTTCATCTTCTGTTTGAGAGTGACTTCTCTGGACTATCTTATGCTGTGAACCATATACTGAAATCTGGGGTACATCTTCAAAATGTTTCGGCAAGGGACTTTATGGATAAAGTCCAAGTGGAAGACAGTATTTTGGAATCTCAGAAATCAATCTCATGGCATGTCAGCGTGGTACAAATGAGTATTGGTACCGTTGTCATAGGGAATTGAAATGTATGCTAAGAAACTTAGGAACTCCTACATGGTTCCTCACGCTTATCTGTGCTGAGTATGCCTAGGAAGACTTACTTTAATTTCTTCGAGAGGCAATTGAAAACATAGAAAATATAGAATTCAAGACACCTGGAAAACTGGGCTCTTTGGATCCAGTTAATGTTTGTAGGTATTTTAATCATCGATTTGAAGCTATGATGTCTTTCATCACAAACAAAAAAAATCCTCCACTTGGAGAGGTTTTGGATTATCAAGCTAGAGGTGCTCCTCACATACATATGCTGCTATGAATCAAAGATGCTCCCAAATTTGGAACAGATTCGGATGACACAGTGATGAGCTTCATTGAACAATATTCCACATGTGTTGTTCCAAAAAGTACAGAAGAAGACAATTTACGACATCAAGTCTTACGCTTTCAAACCCATCGCTGTGGAAAGTACTGTCGTCGAAAGTTCATATCCAAGGAGAAGTTCTACACAAAATGTCGTTTTGGATTTCTACGACCAGTAATATCCAAAGGAAGAGTGAACAATTTTATGTCTTCACTGTGACATACTGTGACAAGAAAATCGCTGAAAAATACGTACAACTTGAAAAGAAATGAAGAGTCCAAATACATAAATGACTACAACCCAGTCATATTGTCCATGTGGAATTCTAACATGGATATACAATATGTTGCTGACAACTCTATTGCTGTGGCTCGATATGTAACGTCTTACATCACAAAATCAGAAAAGACGGAACTGAAACAAATGTGGGAGGATATTTCGCATGAAAAGAGCCTAAGTAAGAAATTATACAGTTACAGTTTGAAGATGTTGTCGCATCGAGAAATTGGATCATATGAATGTTCAGATCAGTTATCATCAGCAAGTCTGTGTGCCAAATCGAGATCCATAATTTGGGTGAGTCTAGGTCTTGCTGCAACACGAAACCGAGTTTTGAAGTCTGCACAAGAAATTGAGTATTTGGCGGAGTTTCAACCAAACAGTACAGATATTTTGAAGACAAACATGGTGGATACATATTATCTAAATAGAAGTAGTCATCTTGAGAACATTTGTCTCTATGAAGTACTGCAAAGCTATACTTTTAAGAGAAATATGACAGAAGATATCAATAAAGGAGTATATGCTGTAATTGGATGTGAAGGATGTCTGGTGAAACAAAGAAAAGGACATTTGATTAATCATCGTAAATTGAGTTGCAAATCTCCTGCTAAAAGGGAATTTTACTATTTAGCTCTTTTGCAACTCTTTAAGCCATGGCGTTCAGAAAACGAACTACTTGGAGATTTTCTCAGTTTTGAAGATTCTTTCAATGCAACCAAGGATACCATAGAATGTCCTGTTTTTTCAAATTATCTGCAAATGTTGAACGATGAAATACAGCAAGAAGCTACCATTGCAGCAGAGATTGCTAGAGACAGTTCTCAAGACAGTTGAAGTTCTGTTTCGTTGAGTCAAGATCCACTAGGAGGACCAATTATCGAAAATGAAGCTGCCACTGCCATGGAAGAGGTGGAAAGAGCCATGGAACAAGCTCAGGAGGATGTAGTTAATTTAGAAGATTTGGAAAATCAACTAAACGTGGAGCACAAAAAACTGTATATGGAAGTCACAGAACAGATTGAGCATGGTTTACGTCATGATAAAAAAAGAGTGCTCATGTACATCATTTGAACCTGTTCCGACTGTATGTGAGTGGAGGAGCCGGAACTGGGAAAAGTTTTCTGAATAAATCAATTGCAACTTATCTGCAGAAAAGAACAGAGTCATCACTGTCTTGTGTTGTTACTGCTCCAACTGGGTTGGCAGCACATAACATTAAAGGGATTACTTTACATTGTTTATTGATGCTGCCAGTAGAGCATGATAATAAATGACAACACCACAAGCTATCTGGAGAAGCTTGTTGTGAAGTTAGTAGAGGTAAGCATGGTTTAAAATGTGATGCTTGCTTTTGTGCATTTAAGAATGCAACAAATTCTTAAAACAGAGTATGATGTGTTATTTGGAGGCAAACACATCATTGTCTTTGGAGATCTACTGCAGCTAACTCCAGTGAAAGGACAACCAGTGTTTAAGATGCTTACGCTTGAAGATACAAGAAAGTGCCTAGGAAGCATTGGAAATGTGAATATCTGGTTATATTTTAAATAGGCAGAACTGCTTCAAAACATGCGACAGGCAAAGGATGAAGATTATAAAAATATTCTACAGATGTAAGAATTGGAAAAGTAACTGAACATGGCAAAGAAGCTTTACAGTCACGATTAATTTCAAATTTGTTTCCAAAGGAAAATAGTCTCCCAGAGATTATTTATCAGAAAATTACTGAAAACAAAACTGTAATATGCTTGATGCCAACTCTTCGAGAATGTTCAGTCTTCAACAACAAAATGTAAGAGTTAGAAAATATAGAGATTGTGAAACTGGAAGCTATTGATAAAATAGAGCACAAAGGAGTTACTATTGTTTTGTCAGAAAAGTTGAAATCATTGGATTCTTTTGAGAAGACAATTTCTAAAACTGCTGGTTTTGAAAAGACTCTATATGTATGTTTAAATTGTCGTATATTTTAAGACGGAATTTAAATGTGGAAAGAGGTTTAGTAAATGGAGCAATGGGTCATGTTATTGATTTTGTAAATTACCAAAATAGAGATGGAATTGCATTTTTGGAAATTAAATTTGATGGAATTGAAGTAGTACAACAGTTTAGTTGTTGTTCTGTTCGATTTTTGCTTGTGAAAGATGTATATGTCCGCCGAAAACAGTTTCCTGTTTCTTTGTCATATTCAGTAACTATTCATAAATCTCAAGGTTTAAGTGTAGATAGTGCTTTGATGAATATTGGAAGTTCTGTCTTCAAGGAGGGTATGGCATATGTTGCTTTATCTGGATTGTACTTGATTGATTTTGATGAGACAAAGATTAGTGCAGATCTAAATTGTGTAAAGGAATATAATAGGTTAAGAAGAGAGTATGCTCAAAATTTACCTCAATATCCTCTATTTGGAAAGCGTGTGGTAGGCCAAAAAAGAAGAAATGAGAAAAATTGTAGCAAGGCTGTAGCAAAAAAAAAGAAAAGTAGATGAACCAGTAATGGTAAGCTGAAACAAAGAGGATTCTGTTGAAGATATTGTTGGATTTCAGTTTGAGAACAGTTCTGGTGTCAACTGCTATGCTAATGTAGTGGTTAATGTTGTTTTTTTTTCTCCAAAGTTTGCAAGAACAGATTGTTGAAAATCGGGATCAAAGTTTTTGTTGTTTGTTGAATACTGTGTTTGAGAAATGTAGCAGTGATAGAACAAATATAGATAGTGTTTCTGATATTCGAAATGATTTAGACATATGTTCTGGTATAACTCAATTTTCTTAGGATATTCAGCAAGATTGTCAGGAATTTCTAATGTACATGCTTGTTGTATTGCAAGAGGAAGGTATAAATGTTGAAAATCTTTTTGGCATTTCTTATAAATGGCAACATGTCTGCGATAATTGTTCCTTTTCAAGTAGTACAACAGTAGATAATGATAGATTTATATGTTTGACTTTACCAGACTGCAAATCAGTGTCTTTTAATAATCTAGTTGGAGCAGCTTTGTACCCAATGTAACTCGGCAATGCTAACAACATTATTTATACAAACTTATGGACAGTACATCATTTTGATGTTCCAACGATGTACACCTGATGGAACTAAATTAACAACTTTAGATAAAAATTTTGCGGCTTCTCAATTATCAATTTCAGGAAGAACCTTTGTAGCAGTAGCAATTATTTTCCATGATGGTCCTTCAACAACATCTGGACATTGTACAGTTTATTTAAAATGTCAAAAAGGCTGGAATTATTGTAATGATACTGTTTTGACTTTCCAAAAACGTTTGCCTTTTGACTTAAATAATTCTTACCTAGTGTTTTATATCCTAAATTTTAGGAAAAGTAATTGGCCTAGAAAGATTGGAGCAATTAATAAAAGTTAGTCATCAGGATACTATATGATGTTCAGATTCTGAGAGTTTACTGGTTGTTTAAGGTTTTATGGACATGATACACATCCTTGGGTGGAGATATAAATATTTTTAGGTGTTACGAAAGACGTTGGAGCTTTTCATGCAGAAGATTGGGAAATGGAAGGTCAAGAGTATTATTAAGTATTTTCCAAACCAAGGAATTTTTACGTACTATTTGGCCATGTGGGAAAGTATATCAATGAAAAATGAGTTTCTCTGGTAAATGTTGATAATATATGTTTTTACATAAGTTTGTAATGATACTCAATTGATTTTCAAACAATGTTTGCCTTTTGACTTAACAAATTCTTATCTAGTGTTTTTAGAACCGAAATTTTAGTGAAAGTAATTGGACAATGAAGATTGGAGCAGTTAATAAAAGTAAGTGTGTTGTTTAAAATTAGTTTGTGAGTGAAAGTGATCAAGATAATTAGTAAACTGGTAGTTGTCATAGAGGTAGTGTAAGTGTATCACATAGTGAGTGATATCAGTATTATAGGAAATGTTGATCAAGAGTAAGTCAGAGGTGCAAATATAATTATTGTTAGATGATGAAATAGATGTTGGACTTTTCATTCAGAAAGTCAGGTAAATGGAAGTTGAAAACTACTATTAAGTAATTTCCAAAAAGAGGACTTTCTGTATACCATTTGGCCATGTGTAAAGGTATGTAAATGAAGAATATATATTTCGGGTAAATGTGGTTAATATATGTTTCTATATCACTTTAGTTTGAGAGTATAATAATGAGATACTGTATCTTAGAAATTGCTGTTTGGAAGAAAACATTTAGGATATGTTTTTTTTCTAAGTTGTATGGGTTTTTTAAACACAATCATTTTGATTGTGGTTTTTTTTGCCCGCTGTGATATGATGAATAGTATTGAACTCACTGTTTTTAGTGAAAATCAATATATTCTGAGAACAGCAAAAATAAACCATATAACATGTTTTACAAGTTAAATTGCATTTTGTATTGTAAAATATATATTATAACTGATTTGTTTACTCTCTTCACAGATATTACATTTATATCTGTTTCTCTCTATCCTTCCCTTACTGCCTCTCTCTTAACCTCACTGCTTTCATACCTTCAGTTTCTCACTCCCTTTCTCTTATGTTCACTCCCTTTAACTCATCCACATTTTATCACTGACTTTTTTTGCTTCTTCACTCAGCCCCCTTCTCTCACTGTTTCCTTCACTCCCTCTATTTCCTCACTCTTTTACTCTTCTTGTCTCATGCTCATTTGCCTTTATTCATCCTATATCACCTCTGTTTCGTCATACTTACTGTCATTCTTTTACCCTGCGTCACCCCTGTCCCTTTATTGTGCTTCCCTCACTTATCCTCATTCCCTATACTTTACTCCCCTTCTTCTTAGTCTTCTCACCCACTCATGTTAAGTCAGTCCCTCTGTTTCACTCCCCTTTACCTCTCTTTCCTTCCTTTGCTCACTCACTAATTCCCCTTCTGTCACTCACCTAACTGCACTTCAAACACACCTTTACAAAACTCCCTGTGTCCTCTTACTTTCTCTGTACTCTTCCATCACTGCCTCTCTCTTAGACTCACTGTTGTTAACGCACCTGCACTAATTCCCCCTTCCCTCTCCCTCATTTCCCTTCCCTAACTCCTCTTTTCTTTGTCTCCTGCTTTGTCTCTTGTATTGTGAATAATGTATTATAACTGATTTGTTTTTTCATTTCCACAGATATTTAATTTATAAGGTAAGTACAACTGACCAAAAAAACGTTCTTGTTGTATCTCCCTCTCTGCCTGCACCATCTTACTCTCTACCTGTGGCATATGTCCCTCTGCATGTGCCATCGATCTTTCTTGACTCTTAATCTCCTTCCTTCTCTCTTGTATTGTAAAATATACATTGTATACATTATCATTTATTTGTTTCTTGTGTTTTACAGATATTATATTAAAAAAAAAAAATTTCTTTAGTTTTTTTATATCTTAGAAGGTAAGTATAAGAAATAAAAAACTTTTTTCGCATCAGTGTCTACGTTTTCATTATTTATAAGGTAAGTATGAGAATCAAAAATAAGTTTGTTATCACTCTCTTATTGTGACAGAATAACTGCCTCACTCTTTCTCAGTCCCTTGCTCCCTCTCTCCCTACATGTCTCTCCCTTACAGTTAATCATCTTTGCTCTCACTTTCTACCACTCCTCCTCTTTACCTCAGTCAGTTTCCCTCTTTCTTTATTTTATTAGGTTTGATCTTATTCTCCTTCCTTCACTCTGTTATCCATTTCTTACCTGTTAGTAAACCTTCATTTACTGGCACTCCACTTCCTCCAGTGCACTTCCTTCTCTCTGTTTCTCACACCTCTTCCCTTTTGTGTTTACTTTTGTTTACATTTCTTTGTTTTGAAAACAGTGCACAGGCCCTTAAATATTCGTTAGTTACCACTGAATACTATACGGCCTCAAGGCTCATAGGAATCAATGGCAATTACCGAATCGGTAAATACCGATTCGGTAAAATGACTGAATTATACAGATTCAGTAATTTCAAAAGAGAAATTACATACATCCCATTTACCTACTCTTAAATATTGAAGTGGTATGATTTGGGGCCCGGTGTAGGTAGGCATTTAACGGTCAGTCACTGCCGAATTTGGCCGTTACCGACCGGTATATGCCTTTTCCTATGTAAGAGGCATTTATTTACAGATTCGGTAAATACAGACTCGGTACAAATATCAAATATGTAAATTCATTATTTACCACCCAATACATATATATATATATATATTTTACCTACTGGCGGTCGCCAGTAGGTAGTTATAGTTAGGATTATTTTCAAAGCAAAATCTCAACATTCTAACATTCTATTGTGAATAACTTTGGCGCCGGTTGAGGAATCTGCCTGAAAATTTCCTCAAATTTGCCTTGCGGCGCCCCGGTCCTTCCCTTAAAGTTTGGGGGGATTTATCAAGCGGGGGCCGAGATAAAAGGGGGGTCCCAAAACGTGTTTTCCCCATGTTAATTTCCATGGGGCGGTCAACCTCACTTTTAGCCCGAATGGCAGAATGGATTTCCACCAAACTTGGCAAAATTGTAGGGACTGGTAGCCCGAGGTGCCTTTGCTATGTCTCAAGATATGTGCTCCAGTGAATTTTGAGTAATTTAGGTTAAAAAAAATATGTATATCTATGGCCGCGCCCCGGTACGCGCACCGGGGAGCGCACTGGGCGCACCACGTGATCTGCGCACGGAAAGCTGATTGGCTCTCGGGTGTCTGTAAACATTCAAAACAGTCCAGAGCGGCCGCCATCTTGTGTCTCGGTAGGATAGAGACACAAGAGGGGCCAAAAACAAAGGGGGAAATAACCAAAAGGGGGCAGGGTAGACCCCCCTGACCCCCTAGGTTTGATGTGGTGGACATAAAAGGGCCCCGGCCCTGAAAACAAACAAAAAAATAGAATTCGATTTTTGCGGGGGAGCGACCGGTAAGTGCCCCAGGAAGCGTACCAGGGAGCGTACCGTGGAGAAAAAAGCATGACAGAGTTTCCCAAAAAAGTTGCTTTTTCTTACACATTAGAGGTAGTTCTAAAAAGAACTGTTGTTTTTATTCTTTTTGTTGTTTTATATTTTTTTATTGTTTTTTTGAACATTTTTTAATTTTTTTGACTTTTCTGAACAGTTTTATATTTTTTTTGTATTTTTTAAGGGGAGAAACAAAAAACAGGGAATTCTAAAGGGCTCAACAGGAGCAAAAAAAAAGCGGAAAAAAATGAGTGTTTCCTTGGGCTCTTGTGGTTATCCCAAGCACGGTTAATATTTGTGATGCATTTCTCTCCATAGCATATTGTTTGTCCACAAAAAATACAAACCATTTTAAAATTGGAAAACTTTGTTTGTATGGTGGAGCACATCTCCCTAACTTCCGGTCCCGATGGGGTGGAAACATTAGTTTGGGAGGTGCTGGCAGAAGATTGGACAGGGTTTCTGGCCAGTTCCCTGACCTCTGCCCTAGCATAGTTATTTGGATGCTTCTGTTGCATATGTCTGATCATGGTGTGGTTGCCAAAGGAGTATTTTTTGTTGGGATTCCCCCTTGACAGCTCCTGATGACATATTAAGCAGGTTGCCTTAGGCGCATTTACTTTTTTTTTGTCGTTGGGGATTGAAAAAAACTGCCAGATGATGTGCTCTTGAGGTTTGTAGGTAATATGGTCCTCTCGGACGAATCTCCTCTCCTCCACCTCCTCATCCTCCTCCTCTTCTTGATCTCCACCACTGTGAAGTTGTGGTGGTCCTTGTGGTGGTGGTGGTGGTGGTGGTCCAGAAGATCAAGCAGCTGCAGCTAATGTAGCCATTTTCTACTGAAATAACTGCAGGTCTACCTCTCTCAAAGCACAAAGGTAGAATGAGGAAAAAAGGTGGGGTCTTTCTTCATTTGGAAAAGAAAACTGTTCTGAACCAATGAAAAGTGTTATTTTTAGGTCACATGACCTGGCCTTACATCATTAGGAAACCAAAAGTGAAATGAACCAATAAAAAGTTTTATTTTCAGGTCACATGACCCGACGCGCTTACGCTACGTGCCCCGGGGCGTGCCCGTAGTCGTGCCCCGGAGCGCACCCGGGGGCGCGTAGCGTATGCGTGTCAGGACGTTGCGCGATCGTATGCGCTCGCGTGCTCCCAGGTGCGCTTACGCAGTGTGTCATATAATGCATCACGCGGTTACGCGAAATGTCACGATGTTTTTTTCGTACGCGAGAATAGCGCTAACGGGACACTCACCGGTACGCGGCCCGGGGCGCGCCAAAGCACTGCGCTTACCCGTGCGTTCACCGGTACGAGCCCCGGGAGCGCTCCGGGGCAAAAATAGAAAATATATATATATATATTACATAATTATACAATATAAAATTCGTTATACATTTTTTTACTTTTCATACCTATAGAGAAATGCTATTAAAAAACCATTGAAATTCACTGAAAAAACCATAGGTTTCACACCAGTTATAGTTAGGAAATAGCATTTAAAAAACCTATTAAATTCACTGAAAAAACCATAGGTTTGACACCAGTTATAGTTAGCTGGAAATTTTACTGACATAAAACCATTGAAATTCCCACTTTATAGTTAGTTGGACTCACTATAACTTGCGCGTGTAATGCACTGCTGATGACATCACATATTACATCACTCATGACATGGTCAGTGACATCACTCATGACATCACTGATGACACCATTCTTGTGACAGAGTGACAGACCTCCTTTCACTGTAAAGTAACCCTTGAAACACATATTCAAAAATAGTGGAGATACCCATACCAGTTAGAACAACCAATTCAGTAATTCCACCATTTATATACACATCCACTCATTCAGCAACAGTTCTATATAGTCACTCATACATATACTCACTCATCATATGTAGTGATACACCTATACATCCTGTAACACACCGACAGTCTTCCAAAAGTTGCTCACACACATACTCACACATGCAAATAAACTATTGAACATCCATTTATTTGCATATACAGCTATACACACACTACCACCTTACTTCTAAGGAAACTTACACATACTTACTCTCTTAAACAATCACTTATAGAAACACATACTTATTTAAACAGGAACTCTTTCAATCTCTCACTCTCACATATACTCACTTATATACATCAATACTCACATATACTAGATTAAAACATATGTAGTTACTCATAAAGACACTAGTGAGACAGTCATTCACTTACTAACACACACATATACACACTCATCCATCCATACAGTCCTGCACATATGCCGTCTTCCAAACACATACAAACAGTGAGTCAGTCATTGATGCATCTATGTACTAAGTAATACCCCCAGCAAACCATACCGACACTCATACTGATACTAAAAAAAAATCTAATAACCCATATACACACACATGTAGCTACTCACCAACCCATGCAGCCACTTATAAACAAAGTGAAACACTGATACAAACATTTAAATATTTAAACAATACTCGCTGATATATGTATTCACTAAAATACACTTAACCAATCAATTTTTTTTTTTTAAAACATCCATTAAGACACTTATTTAAACATTTATTCTTCCATCGACCTTTACATATACATATATAAAACATATTTCTTTTTCAGAAAGACACACATTCACTGGATGGTGTCATCAGTGATATCATGAGTGATGTCACTGACCATGTCATGAGTGATGTAATATGTGATGTGACGTCACGTAAGCGCGTCGGATGGTTACGTAGCGCGATCGTATGCGCTCAAGTGCTTCCGGGTGCGCTTTCGCCCCATGTATCACGCGGACGCGGCTACGCGATACGTCACGATGATATTTTCGTTCGTGGCAATAGCGCTAACGGGACGCTCACCGGTACGCGCCCCGGGGCGCGCCGCAAGACTGCGCTTACCGGTGCGCTCACAGGGACGCGCACCGGGAGTGCTCCAGGGCAAAAAAATAAAAAAATGAAAAAAACATGAAAAATATACATTAAAAAATAGTATTACATAAATATACAATATAGGATTCATTATAACAAATATTACATTTCATAGCTATAGAAATTTGATATTAAAAAACCTTTGAAATTCACTGAAAAAAACATAGGTTTGAGGCTCTATATATAGTTAGGAATTAGCATTTAAAAAACCTATGAAATTCACTGAAAAAAACATAGGTTTCACACCAGTTATAGTTAGGAATTAGCATTTAAAAAACCTATTAAATTCACTGAAAAAACCATAGGTTTCACGCCAGTTATAGTTAGGAATTAGCATTTAAAAAACCTATTAAATTCACTGAAAAAAACATAGGTTTCACACCAGTTATAGTTAGCCGGAAATTTTACTGACATAAAACCATTGAAATTCCCACGTTATAGTTAGTTGGACTCACTATAACTTGTGGACCACAGGCATGTACTCGCTGGTTTATTATTAACCCTACTGTGCTGTTGTAGAACTCGTGAAGGTCGCAGTCCCGACAGTTAACATCATGGAAAGGGGCGACCACTCGGTCCCCCCGAACGTATGGTTGGGGGCCCGGATCCCCTCGGGAAGCCATTTTGGGCGGGGGGCGTGTCCCGGCTGGTATGCCCGAAGCGGCGTAGCCGGGGCGCGCCTTTTCCCGCCCAAGAGGGGTTGTCCTAGACACCTGCACCGTTGGCCACGCCCCGTAGCAAGGCTGATTCAATGATGGTCACAATAGCCAGGTCCAAGACCGATCAGGGTGCTATGGGAGACAGTATTGTTGTCCAGCGCATGCGAGGGTCCCCCGGGTGCCCGGTGAATTGCGTTGAGGAATATTTAGCGCAAAGGGCGGAAGCATGGGGGGGAAGCTTGCTGAGACATATTGACACCACCCCACTGACAAGGTTTCAGTTTCAGCTGGTGCTAACAATGGCAATCGCAGCGGCGGGCTTGGACCCGTGCGATTTCGGGACCCATTCCTTTCGGATAGGGGCTGCTACGGAGGCTACAGCCAGGGGTCAGAGTGGTGAAGAGGTGAAGCAATTGGGACGATGGTCCTCAAACTGTTATAAAAGGTATGTGCGGTTGAACATGTTGTGAAGCCAATGTCATGCACTCACGCTTCTTGTCTTCTGTTTGGTTTTCAGTTTCGCGAGCATGCTATGCGGGGCGGACTGAGCAGTCGACCCGACACCTGGGGACCAGCGGTCAGAGATCACCGGCTGTGGAAAGAGTGGTGTGGGTCGTGGGCCACTCATACGTGAGGCGGGCCGGGGACGTATTCAAAGCAGGTGACATGATTCACGCAGCTGGGGAATACGGGTACAGGGTGACCTTCCACCGAAGGGGCGGGCTCTGTATTGACCAGTTTCAATGTTGTGTCGAGGGACTGCTAGGGCGGACAAGGTCACCGCCGTCTGTAATCATAGTACACCTGGGAGGCAATGATTTGGTGACACTCGGGCGGCGAGTACTACTCGAGCGAGTTCTGTCTACTGTTAGCTGGTTGGCGAGGAGGATCCCGGGGTGCACAATAGCATGGTCCCACATGATTCCCAGGAAGGTGTGGCGGGGGGGCCTCTCGGTATCAGCACTGAACCATTCAGTAAAGAAAGTCAATAACAAGCTTGGTAGGTTGTTTCGCTCAGCGCAGTTACACTGTATCCCACATGGATGTATTCGGGGGGAGCACATGTATCTCGAAGATGGGGTCCATTTGTCCCGGGAAGGGAATGTCTTACTCATAGGAGACTTCATAGCATGGTTAAAGGGTTTGTAAAAACATGACCTTTAGTAGGAGTTTGTGGGGGGTCCGGATAGCCAGTCAACTATCCGGCCTGTGGCGGTAAGGTCATGATCGGTGAGCAGTAATTTCAAGGTCCCTAGAGGGGGGGGCACCACCCATTATGGATGGGAGCGCCCGGGGGGAGGCGGCCATTGGCCCCTCACACGGGGAGGCGGCACCCACTAAGTATGGGGTCGCCTAAGGGAAGGCGGTCATAGGCCCCTCCCAGGGGAGGAGGTGGCTAGATGCCCCTCCTACAGGAATTTCCCGGGGCCAGGATATCCGCGACGGCGGATGTGATGAACAGTGTGGGGTGGGAGGGGGGTCCACGCTACCTTCTAGACACCTCACACGAGTCCTCGGACGACCACTAAGATGGCGTCGAGTTAAATAAGGGGCCCCCGCAAAGACAAGGGAAATTGGAGTTGGCACAGAGGTACAGTCCTCTGTGTGCCCGCCCCTCACACCGTGAGAGGGGAGTTCTGGTAGTAGGGATCTGACACCGGTTGCGACCTTGCCGTTGGCCCGTAATGCTAGGATGTACAATTTTCAAAAAGTATGCATTTGCAGGATGTTTAGACTCGGCTAGGAAAACCTTTGTATTAGAGATTTGTTAAGGTTAGCCAATGAACGTATCTGCATCGTAATGTAATAAATGAAAATTGTACATAATATGAAACTGTTATTTTAATGTTTTAATTTTGTTTCATATTTTAATAAATACGGCCGGGAGGGTAACTCCCTCCTGCCTTCCAAAAGTTCAGAACTGTGTCCGTCTTCCCATCCTTGGGGATTGTGTTGGGAGGGGGTGACAGGCATCCCGGCCATATGGAAAGGGGCGACCACTCGGTCCCCCCGAACGTATGGTTGGGGCCCGGATCCCCCCGGGAAGCCATTTTGGGCGGGGGGCGTGTCCCGGCTGGTATGCCCGAAGCGGCGTAGCCGGGGCGCGCCTTTTCCCACCCAAGAGGGGTTGTCCTAGACACCTGCACCGTTGGCCACGCCCCGTAGGCGTACCGGAGGAGGGTACACGCCCTCCCGAAGAGGAATAAAAGGAGCAGCAACCCGAAGAAGCATCCTCTTGTTCCTGTGCTTGGAAGCTGCACCCTCTCGTTGCACGTGAGCCCTCGGCGGAACAAGGAGCAATTTTTGACCCACCCACCAGCCCCTCATGGCAAATGTTAGTACTGCAGTGAAATTGATCTGCTGTGATAATGTCTTTTCTCTCCTAGTTTAGTGGTTAATAAAAATGTCAATGTTGGTATTGCAATAAAATGATTTGCTTCATAACATTTTTTTTTTCCTTAGTACAGCGGAGTATAACAGTCTAGTTGAAGGTAAATTTGCAATGTGAAGTTGATTTTCTTTCTTAAATAGGTTAATAAAACGTCGTATTTATTTTTTGGCGGGCGGTAAGGTCATGATCGGTGAGCAGTAATTTCAAGGTCCCTAGATGGGGGGCGCCACCCATTATGGATGGGAGCGCCCGGGGGGAGGCGGCCATTGGCCCCTCACACGGGGAGGCGGCACCCACTAAGTATGGGGTCGCCTAAGGGAAGGCGGTCATAGGCCCCTCCCAGGGGAGGAGGTGGCTAGATGCCCCTCCTACAGGAATTTCCCGGGGCCAGGATATCCGCGACGGCGGATGTGATGAACAGTGTGGGGTGGGAGGGGGCTCCACGCTACCTTCTAGACACCTCACACGAGTCCTCGGACGACCACTAAGATGGCGTCGAGTTAAATAAGGGGCCCCCGCAAAGACAAGGGAAATTGGAGTTGGCACAGAGGTACAGTCCTCTGTGTGCCCGCCCCTCACACCGTGAGGGGGGAGTTCTGGTAGTAGGGATCTGACACCGGTTGCGACCTTGCCGTTGGCCCGTAATGCTAGGATGTACAATTTTCAAAAAGTATGCATTTGCAGGATGTTTAGACTCGGCTAGGAAAACCTTTGTATTAGAGATTTGTTAAGGTTAGCCAATGAACGTATCTGCATCGTAATGTAATAAATGAAAATTGTACATAATATGAAACTGTTATTTTAATGTTTTAATTTTGTTTCATATTTTAATAAATACGGCCGGGAGGGTAACTCCCTCCTGCCTTCCAAAAGTTCAGAACTGTGTCCGTCTTCCCATCCTTGGGGATTGTGTTGGGAGGGGGTGACAGGCATCCCGGCCATATGGAAAGGGGCGACCACTCGGTCCCCCCGAACGTATGGTTGGGGCCCGGATCCCCCCGGGAAGCCATTTTGGGCGGGGGGCGTGTCCCGGCTGGTATGCCCGAAGCGGCGTAGCCGGGGCGCGCCTTTTCCCACCCAAGAGGGGTTGTCCTAGACACCTGCACCGTTAGCCACGCCCCGTAGGCGTACCGGAGGAGGGTACACGCCCTCCCGAAGAGGAATAAAAGGAGCAGCAACCCGAAGAAGCATCCTCTTGTTCCTGTGCTTGGAAGCTGCACCCTCTCGTTGCACGTGAGCCCTCGGCGGAACAAGGAGCAATTTTTGACCCACCCACCAGCCCCCATGGCAAATGTTAGTACTGCAGTGAAATTGATCTGCTGTGATAATGTCTTTTCTCTCCTAGTTTAGTGGTTAATAAAAATGTCAATGTTGGTATTGCAATAAAATGATTTGCTTCATAACATTTTTTTTTCCCTTAGTACAGCGGAGTATAACAGTCTAGTTGAAGGTAAATTTGCAATGTGAAGTTGATTTTCTTTCTTAAATAGGTTAATAAAACGTCGTATTTATTTTTTGGCGGGCGGTAAGGTCATGATCGGTGAGCAGTAATTTCAAGGTCCCTAGATGGGGGGCGCCACCCATTATGGATGGGAGCGCCCGGGGGGAGGCGGCCATTGGCCCCTCACACGGGGAGGCGGCACCCACTAAGTATGGGGTAGCCTAAGGGAAGGCGGTCATAGGCCCCTCCCAGGGGAGGAGGCGGCTAGATGCCCCTCCTACAGGAATTTCCCGGGGCCAGGATATCCGCGACGGCGGATGTGATGAACAGTGTGGGGTGGGAGGGGGGTCCACGCTACCTTCTAGACACCTCACACGAGTCCTCGGACGACCAGTAAGATGGCGTCGAGTTAAATAAGGGGCCCCCGCAAAGACAAGGGAAATTGGAGTTGGCACAGAGGTACAGTCCTCTGTGTGCCCGCCCCTCACACCGTGAGGGGGGAGTTCTGGTAGTAGGGATCTGACACCGGTTGCGACCTTGCCGTTGGCCCGTAATGCTAGGATGTACAATTTTCAAAAAGTATGCATTTGCAGGATGTTTAGACTCGGCTAGGAAAACCTTTGTATTAGAGATTTGTTAAGGTTAGCCAATGAACGTATCTGCATCGTAATGTAATGAATGAAAATTGTACATAATATGAAACTGTTATTTTAATGTTTTAATTTTGTTTCATATTTTAATAAATACGGCCGGGAGGGTAGCTCCCTCCCGCCTTTCAAAAGTTCAGAACTGTGTCCGTCTTCCCATCCTTGGGGATTGTGTTGGGAGGGGGTGACAGGCATCCCGGCCATGTTCATTTGATGGCAGTTCAATCCTCAGCGGCCAGGATGAGCCGCTCAAATATACACAAAGTTTGCCCCAAAGCTCGAGAACGCACTCCATAGCAGCGAGTCTTCCAGACAATTTTATTTGGGGAAACCAGCGCTTACATGCCCATTGTTTCTGTGTCTAACCGGCTTCAGAGCCCCAAGCTCCTTCTGCAGAGACATGTGCTGCAAGCAAGCATGTGTTTTCATGGCAAGTGCTGCATCTCCATGTGCTTAGTCTTTTTTCTACCCTGCAGTAGGTTTTTCAATTCACATTGATGTCTCTCAGGTGAGTTCAATACTGCTAAGGATGCGAGTACATGTAATCTCCTTCACCAAATTTATACTTATTATTGGGTCCCGAATTTAAATGCAGAAATTTAGGCACAATTTAAAAACCCTCAATTGGACCACAGGCATGTACTCACTGGTTTATTATTGACGCAGCTGCGCTGTTGCAGAACTCGTGAAGGTCGCAGTCCCGACAGTCAACATCATTCATTTGATGGTGGTGCAATCCTCAGCGGCCATGACGAGCCACTCAAATATACACAAAGCTTGCCCCAAAGCTCGAGAACGCACTCCACAGCAGCGAGTCTTCCAGACAATTTTATTTGGGGAACCAGTGCTTACATGCCTGTTGTTTCTGTGTCTGACCGGTTTCAGATCCCCAAGCTCCTTCTTCGGAGACATGCGCTGAAAACAAGCGGGTGTTTTCATGGCAAGTGCTGCATCTCCATGTGCTTAGTCTTTTTACTATCCTCCAGTGGGTTTTTCAATTCGCATTGATGTCTCTTAGGTGAATTCAATACTGCTAAGGATGCTGGTACATGTAGTCTCCTTCGCCAAATTTTAACCTTTTGGTAGGTCCCGAATTTGAATGCAGAAATTAAGGCACAATTCTAAAACCGTCCAGTGGGCCACAGGCATGTACTCGCTGGTTTATTATTGACCCTGCTGCGCTGTTGCAGAACTCGCGAATGTCGCAGTCCCGACAGTTAACATCATTCATTTGATGGCAGTGCAATCCTCAGCGGCCGGGACGAGCCGCTCAAATATACACAAAGTTTGCCCCAAAGCTCGAGAACGCACTCCATAGCAGTGAGTCTTCTAGACAATTTTATTTGGGGAAACCAGCGCTTACATGCCTGTTATTTCTGTGTCTGACCGGTTTCAGAGCCCCAAGCTCTTTCTTCAGAGTCATGCGCTGCAAACAAGCGGGTGTTTTCATGGCAAGTGCTGCATCTCCATGTGCTTAGACTTCTTTCTACCCTCCAGTGGGTTTTTCAGTTCACATTGATGTCTCTCAGGTGAGTTCAATACTTCTAAGCATGCTGGTACATGTAGTCTCCGCCAAATTTTAACCTATTGGTGGGTCCCGAATTTAAATGCAGAAATTAAGGCACAATTTAAAAACCCTCCATTGGACCACAGGCTTGTACTCGCTGGTTTATTATTGATGCAGCTGCGCTGTTGCAGAACGCGCTAAGGTCGCAGTCCCAACAGTCAACATCATTCATTTGATGGCAGTGCAATTCTCAGCGGCCAGTACGAGCCACCCAAATATACACAAAATGTGCCCCAAAGCTCGAGAACGCACTCCATTGCAGCGAGTCTTCCAGACAATTTTATTTGGGGAAACCAGCGCTTACTTACCCATTGTTTCTGTGTTTGACCGGCTTCAGAGCCCCAAGCTCCTTCTTCAGAGACATGCGCTGCAAACAAGCAGGTGTTTTTATGGCAAGTGCTGCATATCCATGTGCTTAGTCTTTTTTCTACCCTCCAGTGGGTTTTTCAATTCACATTGATGTCTCTCAGGTCAGTTCAATACTGCTAAGCATGCTGGTACATGTAGTCTCCTTCGCCAAATTTTAACCTTTTGGTAGGTCCCGAATTTGAATGCAGAAATTAAGGTACAATTTAAAAACCCTCCAGTGGGCCACAGGCATGTAATCGCTGGTTTATTATTGATACTGCTGCGCTGTTGCAGAACTGGAGGAAGAGTCTAGTGCGTGCCATATCTTAATCTTTTGTTTAACACTTTTGTTAATATACTTAGGTAAAAAGTTGCATTAAAAAAATTAATAGATTCTTCACTTACAGTATAAATACTACTACAATTGGAAGTATTCACTAGAGTTTTAGAACGTGTCCCTAAAAGATCCTCAGGTATCACTTCTTTTGCATTTCTAGGAACAATTTTGTGTTTCACAATAGCACAACAATTTCTAACGTCTTAGGTACTAAAACTAGTGTCATCTGTATGCAAATCATTACTCTGAAAAGGCTTAGAACTTGATCTATCGTTCCATTTTCCTAAGAAAAATCTATGAAAAATTATGTGTTAGTTTCTCTTTTCAATTTACTTTTGCCCTTCATTAAAGGGATCAATGAATGCAATTTTGTCACAGTTAACAGAATGTGTGGGCACAGTACAATTGTCTGTCTTAAATAAAGCAAAGCTACATTCAATGTTGTCCTTAGCGTACATGGAAAGGTGAATTGAAATTGTTAATCCTCTTGTCCATAGTGCAGGTCGAAGGCAGTAGTTGACAATGAAATGGAGAAATGCTTTTTGTCTCTTTTTTAATACAAAATCTGAAGACATACAGTAGAAACATCTATAATTTTAAGAAATGAAGGCTGAATTTCCCAATGTACAAACTGTAAGGAAATGTGATGACATTGTGAAATTGTCTGTTTTAAATAAATCAAGATTGTATTGAATGTTTTCTGTACTACTGGCGGTATTGGTATCTAGTTGTGAACTCTAGTGAGCGCAGAATTTATTGAAGGCTCTTCTTTGTAGACATAAGAGAAATTTACATGCAAAAGTGAATTGAAGTTGTGAATCCTGCTGTTCGTAATGTACATCGAAGCCACTAATTGATACAAATATGATGAATGCTATTTTGTACAGTTAACAGAATGTGAGGACATAGTACAATTGTCTCTGCCTTAAGGAAAGCAAGGCTGAATACAATGCTGTCCTTAATGTAGAAGGAAAGCTGAATGCAAGTTGTGTACCCTGTTGTCTGGAGGTTAGATTGAAGGTAGTTGTTGATACAAAGATTGAAGAATGCTATTCAGTTGCAGATAATAGAATTTGAGTTCCCAGCAGAATTGTGTTTTGGTTAAGGAAAGCAAGGTTGAATACAATGCTGTCTTTAATGTAGAGGGAAAGCTCAATTGAAGTTGTTAACTGAACTGTCCGTAGTGTAGATTGAAGGCAGTTGTTGACACAAAGGTCGATGAATGCCATGAGTCACAGATAATAGAATCTCAGGATACAGTAAACGTGTGTGTGCCTTAAGGAAAGCAAGGCTAAATGCATTGCTGTTCTTAATGTAGAAGGAAAGTTGAATTGAAGTTGTGAACCCTGCTGTCTGCTGTGTAGATCGAAGGTAGTTGTTGACAGAAAGATCGGTGAATGCAAGATGTTAACCCAGTTGTACGCAATGTAGATTGAAGGTAGTTGTTGACAGAAAGATTGAAGAATGCTATTTAGTTACAGATAATAGAATCTGAAGACATAGAATTGTATTTGTGATAAGGAAAACAGTGTTTAATGTAATGCGGCCCTTAATGTAGAAGGAAAGCTCAATTGAAGTTGTTAACTCAGCTGTCCGCAGTGTAGATTGAAGGCAGTTGTTGAGACACAGATGGAAGTATGCTATTTAGTTACAGATAACAGAATCTGAGGACATAGAATTCTAATTGTGATAAGGAAAACAGTGTTGAATATAATGTGGTCCTCAATGTAGAAGGAAAGCTCAATTGAGGTTGTGAATTCTAATGTCTGCAGTGTAGATTGAAGGCAGTTGTTGAGACAAAGATTGAAGATTGATATTTAGTTACTGATAACAGAATCTGAGGAGAGTTGAATTGTATCTGTGATAAGGAAAACAGTGTTGAATGTAATGCGGTCCTTAATGTAGAAGGAAAGCTCAATTGAAGTTGTCTGCAGTGCAGATTGAAAGCAGTTGTTGACACAAAGTATGAAGAATGCTATTTAGTTACAGATAACAGAATGTGAGGACATATAATTGTATTTGTGATAAGGAAAACAGTGTTGAATGTAATGCTGTCCTTAATGTGGAAGGAAAGCTCAATCGAAGTTGTGAACTCTGCTGTCTACAGTGTATATTAAAGGCAGCTGTTGAGACAAAGATTGAAGATTGCTATTTAGTTACTGATAACAGAATCTGAGGAGAGTAGAATTGTATGTGTGATAAGGAAAACAGTGTTGAATATAATGAGGTCCTTAATGCAGATGGAAAGGTGAATTGAAGTTGTGAATCCTGCTGTCTGCAGTGTAGGTCGAAGGTAGTTGTTGGCAGAAAGATCTGTCAATGCAAAATGTCAACCCAGTTGTCCGCAGTGTAGATTAAAGGTAGTTGTTGACAGAAAGATTGAAGAATGCTATTTAGTAACAGATTACAGAATCTGACGACATAGAATTGTAGTTGGGATAAGGAAAACAGTGTTGAATGTAATGCGGTCCTTAATGTAGAAGGTAAGCTCAATTGAAGTTGTGAACTCTGCTGTCTGCAGTATATATTGAAGGCAGTTGTTGAGACAAATATTGAAGATTGCAATTTAGTTACTGATAATAGAATCTGAGGGGACTAGAATTGTATGTGTGATAAGGAAAACAGTATTGAATGTAATGCAGTCCTTAATATAGAAGGAAAGTTGAATTGAAGTTGTGAACCCTGCTGTCTGCAGTGTAGATCGAAGGTAGTTATTGACCGAAAGATTGGTCAATGCAAGTGGTCAGCCCAGTTGTCCGCTGTGTAGATTGAAGGTAGTTGTTGACAGAAAGATTGAAGAATGCTATTTAGTTACAGATAACAGAATCTGACGACATAGAATTGTATTTGTGAAAAGGAAAACAGTGTTGAATGTAATGCGGTCCTTAATGTAGAAGGAAAGCTCAATTGAAGTTGTGAACTCTGCTTTCTGCAGTGTAGTTTGAAGGCCGTTGTTGACACAAAGATTGAAGAATGCTATTTAGTTACAGATAACAGATTTTGAGGTCACAGTAGAGTTGTCTCTGCTTTAACGAAAGCAAGGCTGAATGCAATGCTGTCCTTAATAAGAAGGAAAGCTGAATTCAAGTTGTGAACCCAGCTGTGTGTAGTGTAGATTGACAGCAGCAGTTTCTGATTTGATTTGTACTAAAATGTCAACATAATTTAAAGTTTCCATCAAAGCTTTCGTCTTCAAAATCACAATTCATGTGTGCAGCAGTAATTTCTCCTTCTTCATTTTTATTGCCTGTGACAGATACGATTAGTTCTGCAATCATATTCAAAATGATATCCAAAATCTCATGAGTATGAGGCTCATTAAAGGGCCTGCAGTTTGAATTTCAATAAGAAACAGAAGATTTGATAACTATAGACTATACTGGCTCTTTTTTAATATTGTTAGAATTTTAGGCTTTGTTTATACATGAACGTCAGGAAGTGTACAAATTACCCACTGCCATTCATGAGTAATAGTTACCAAGAAGGCTCAATAAAGGGCCCGCGCTTTGAATTTGTATTACAAAAAGGACAATTGACAACCCCAGCCAAGAAAGGCAGTGGGCAAATTTCTCACTACATTTGGATGGGATAGTTCTTCGAATAAAAAAGCTTGATAAATGTGTAGTGAGTGGTGTTGAGGAGAGTGATGTTCTTTTTTTATTTTTGATGAGGTTGATAGAGTATTTGATGTAACAGAAAAGTTCATCGCAATAAATGCATAGAAATTTAAGTTTTCCAAAATCCAGATCAATATGTGAGTATGGACTGCTTGCCGAAGATGCTGTTGCAGCAGTTGATATGGATGGTGCAGTAGCAAGTGGGTTGTCATGCAATCTCTGTGTTGCAGCTCAAGTGAAGTTGTTGGGGTGCATGCAACTTTTTACATGTTGCACCATTGTTGGTGTGCCAAAGGAGTATTTTTTGGATGGATCATACCTTGGAAGAATTGTTTGCTAAATTATACAGATTAGTTTGGGAGTATTAACCTTCTTCTGGGGTAGTAGAAATTAGAAAAAGGTTGATAAAGGGTCTTGACGTTCAATTAGAATATGAAAACTGGGGAAAAATTGATAATCCCAGCCAAGAAAGGAAGCAAGTGTGCATCTAAGGCAAGAACGTTGTGTGGAGTGTATGATGATGTGTGGTGCAAGCAGCATGGATTGGTAACAAAATCTTTAAAATCAAGTTTTCTAATAAATATTGGTTATCCATTCACAGAAGTAAGTTGAAGTATATTTTCAAAAAGTATGATGTATTTTTTTCAAAATAAGTCATGTCAATCAATACGGTCACATGATGAGGATTTGTGGTGCACTGAGTTAATAATACCTTTAGCGCTGAGCTTGAATGTACCCTGTGATGATGTGTGGTTGAGTGAGGTACAGTAATTGAAGTAATGTCTATTGTTGATTGAGTTCTGCATACATTCCATGTAAAAGGGACAGTATGTCTGACTGTGACATAAAAGTGTTCATTCTTGTTTGTGATTATTTATGGTGCGCTGAGTAAGTAGTATCTTTGGCGGTGAGCTTCTATGTTCCTTGTGCAGTGTGGATTTAAGGCAATTGTTAACAGACATAGATGAATGTTTTTTGTCACTTACTTAAATAAAATGTGAAACATACATAGTAGAATGTTGTGTGCATTAAATCAATGAAGGCTAAATTTCCTAGTGTTCAAAGTTTAGGAAAACATGAGGATATTGTGCAATGGTCGAGTTTTAAGTAAATAAAGATTGTATTGATTGTTTTCTGTAGTGCTGGCGCTCTTGGTAGTGTGAAGTCTACTGAGTGCAGAATTGATTAAAGGCAGTTCCCAGCACACATAGTGAAGAGAAATGTACATGGAAAACTGAATTGAAGTTGTGAACACTGCTGTCCTAAATGTAGATCGAAGGTACTAATTGATAGAAACATTGATGAATGGTATTTTGTACAGTTAACAGAATCTTAGGACAGAGTAGAATTGTATCTGCGTTAAGGAAAACAATATTGAATGTAATGCTGTCCTTAATGTAGAAGGAAAGCTACATTGAAGGTCTGAACGCAGCTCTCTGCAGTGTAGATTGAAGGCAGTTGTTGATACAATGATCGATTAATGCTATTTTGTACAGTTAACAGAATGTGAGGACACAGTATAATTGTCTCTGCCTTAACGAAAGGAAGGCTGAATGCAATGTTGTGCTTTATGTAGAAGGAAAGCTGAATTCAAGTTGTGAACCCAGCTGTATGAAGTGTAGATTGAAGGCAGTTGTTGACACAAAGATCGATGAAAGGTATTTGTCACTGTTTGCCTAACCTGAGGACACGGTATAATTGTCTCCGCCTTAAGGAAAGCAAGACTGAATACAATGCTTTCCTTAATATAGAAGGAAAGCTGAATTGAAGTTGTGAACCCAGCTTTTCGAAGTATAGATTGAAGGTAGTGGTTGACAGATAGATCTGTCAATGAAAGTTGTAAAAGGTAACAGTATCTGTGGACGCAGTATAATTGTGTTTGTCTCAAGGAAAGTAAAGCTCAATACAATGGTGTCCTTAATGTAGAAGGAAAGCTGAATTCAAGTGGTAAACTCAGCTGTCTGCAGTGTAGATTGATGGCAGTTGTTGACAGAAAGATTGATGAAAGCTATTTTGTCACTGTTTGCATATCCTGAGGACACAGTATAATTGTCTCTGCCATAAGGAAAGCAAGGCTGAATACAATGCTGTCATTAATGTAGAAGGAAAGCTGAATTGAAGTTATGAACCCAGCTGTCCGCAGTGTAGATTGAAGGTAGTTGTTGACAGAAAGATCTGTCAAGGCAAGTTGGGAAAGTTAACAGTATCTGTGGACGCAGTATAATTGTGTCTGTCTTAAGGAAAGTAAAGCTGAATACAATGGTGTCTTTAATGTAGAAGGAAAGCTGAATTCAAGTTAACTCAGCTGTCTGTAGTGTAGATTGAAGGCAGTTGTTGACACAAAGGTCGATGAATGCCATGAGTCACAGATAACAGAATCTGAGGACACAGCATAATAAATAGTCTCTGCCTTAAGGAAAGCAAGGGAGAATAAAATACTGTCCTTAATGTAGAAAAAAAGCTGAATTGAAGTTGTGAACGCAGCTGTCCGCAGTGTAGATTGACAGCAGTTGTTGACACAGAGATGAATGCTATTTAGTCACAGATAACAGAATGTGAGGAGGCAGTATAATTGTCTCTGTCTTAAGTAAAGCAAGGCTGGATTCAATGATATCATAAATGTAGGAGGAAAGCTGCAGTGAAGTTGTGAACCCTGATGTCTGCAATGTATATTGAAGGTGCTACTTGACACAAAGATTGATTAATGTTATTTTGTATAGTTAACATAATCTGAGGACATAGTACAATTGTCTGTGCTTTAAATAAATTGAGACTAATATGTCATACTCTGTTTTAAGAGTTTGCAGCATTCTTAAATGCACAAAGGCAAACATTAAGTTTGATAGCATGCTTATGTGATCAATAATGAGAAGTTTCATTTTCTTCAAGAGCCTTCACAACAAGCTTGTCCAGATATCTTGTGGTATTGTAATTTGTTGTTATACTCAATAGGTAGTATAAGTAAATTATGTAACGTAGCCTTGGTAATGTTAACATTTGGTTATATTTTTATTATAAGGAAGTTATTACAAATATGCAATAAGGAAATGATGATGAATATGGAACTATTCTACAAGAAATAAAAATTGGAGAAATGACTGAACACGTCAAACAAGTTTTACAGAGACGATTAGTTTGAAATGTGTTTCTAAAAGAAAATATTGTTGCTAAGTTTGTAGGTATTTTTAAAATAATTGACAACCGAAATGAAGAAAAGCAGCAAGTGTGAAAATATCCTACTTTGTTCGGCTGGGGTATTAGCTACAATAAAAAGATTTGATAAAGGTCCTTGACTTTGAATCAGAAAATGAAATTGAACAATAATTGAAATCCCCTATCCAAGAAAGGTAGTTAGTGTGTAAATTTTCACTGCCTTCGGTCGTTGTCGTAGGTACAACAAAATGCCTTTGGCTGGGATACTTGTTACCACAAAAAGGCTTGATAAAGGGCCTGTAGTTTGAACACGAATATGAAATAGAATAGTTGATAACAATAGACAAGAAAGGCAGCAAGTAGGTGTGTGTATATGTAGATAATGTGTTGATTGAGTGGAACATGAATAATTTAAAAAATAAGAAAGGCTGTAAGTGTGCAAATTAGCCACTGCTATTCACAGGTAGTAGTTTGCAAGAAGGCTCAGTAAAGGGCCTGCACTTTTAACTAGAACAACAAAGAGAAGATTTGATAACCATAGACAATTCTGGCTCTTTTTCAATATTGGTAGGCTTTTGTTAAGCTTTTTTTCATACATGAACGGCAGGAAGTGCGCAATTTATCCACTGCCATTTACGAGTAATAGTTACCAAGAAGGCTCAATAAAGGGCCTGCACTTTGTATTTGTATTACAAGAAGGATAATTGATAACCCCAGCCAAGAAAGGCAGCACGAGTTCAAATTTCCTACTGCCATTGGCCTGGGTAGTTGATAGAATGAAAAGAGCTTGATAAAGGGACCGCAGTTTGAATAGGAATATGAAATTGAACAATAGTTCATAGCCCCTGTGAAGAAATGCAGTAAGTGCACACATTTTCCACTTCCTTCTGGCAGTGCAGTATCTACATGAAAAAGGCTCGATAAAGGGCCCACACTTTGAATACAGATATGAAATAGAAGAATAGTTGACAACCATAGCCAAGAAAGGCAGCAAGTAGGTGTTTGTACGTGTAGATGATTTGTTGATTGAGTGGTAGATGAATAATCTAAACAAATATCAAAGGCTGAAAGTGTTCAAATTAGCCACTGTCATTTATGGGTAGTAGTTAGCAAGAAGGCTCAATAAAGGGCCTGTACTTTGAATTTTAATACGAAACAGAAGATTTGATAACCATAGAATATACTGGCTCTTTTTCAATATTGTTAGACTTTTAAGCTTTTGTTTATACATGAATGGCAGGAAGTGCGTAAATTACCAACTGTCATTCACGAGTAATAGTTACCCAGAATGCTCAATAAAGGGCCTGCACTTTGAATTTGTATTACAAGAAGGATAATTGATAACCCCAGCTAAGAAAGGCAGCAAAAGTTCAAATTCCTACTGCCTTTGGCCAGGGTAGTTGATATAATAAAAAAGGTTTGATAAAGGGACTGCAATTTGAATAGGAATTTGAAATTGTACAATAGTTCATAACCCCTGCGAAAAAAATGCAGCAAGTGTACAAATTTCCCGCTGCCTTCAGCCAGTGCATTATCTATATGAAAAAGGCTTGATAAAGGGCCTTGACTTTGAATCAGAATATGAAATTGACGGTGCATAGTCAGCTTTCAATTATAGTGCACGCAACTCAGAAAAGATTCTTACCATAAAGTTTTCTGTATAAGTTGCTGAAGCTTTTTGGTTGCAGACACCACAATACTTTTCAATAGACTGTAAATGTAAAAAATATGTATATTAGGGACTCATATTAGCAACACTAACCATTGAAAAGGTAGTTTGCAAAATAAATGTTATCCTTGAAACCCTGTTTGGTATTTACTAATATTTTAAAGAAGTTGCATCAAGCAAAAAAACGGTTGCAAACTGGCAGATTCTCAGAATCTTTCCATTTGTGACCGGTATTTTTGCATTTGGGATGCATCATCCCAAATGCAAAAATCGCAATTAAGGAATCTCTAAATTGAGATTCATTAAATTGCGATTGCATTTAAGTAGCCGCGGCTTATGCAGGTCGTTACACCGGGCGGTGACGTTAGGCAGAGGAGGGGCATGGTGAGGGTTGTAAAATGCGGGATATGGAGTTTGTCAGGTAAGTACCAAAAAAAAAAAAACTAATTTCGTTACCCGCGCTGCATCGCCAAATGTGATGCAGCGCGGGCAACAAAATTTGTTTTTTTTTGTTTTCGGTACTTACCTGATATCGTCCATATTCCGCATTTTACAACCCCCCACCCTGTCCCTCCTCTGCCTGACGTCACCGTCGGCGTAACGCCCTGCACGAGGCACGACTGCTGACATCACCGCGTTACATCATACACGAGCCGCGGCTGCCAATTACATTTGTTTAGACTTACAAGTATAAGAAAACTAATACAGGCTTGGGAGTGTCACTTGACGCAGTAATGAATATTAAAACTAATGGGAGAATTAGGATGGAGCAAATACGATGAGCCAGAAAGCATATATTCCAGAAAAATAAAGCAAAGCAGAGCTGGGAGGGCCACGTGATGGATAGAAAGAAACGTTCACGCAATAACTCACTGTCTGCAACTTCTTGGTTAGGAAGAAAGGCCACTTTATTAAGACAGGTGCAAATTAGCTTCTAATCAAATATCTTGCTATTCATTATTTAATAAACCAAAAATTCCTTCTACTTATCTTAGCATCCTTGTGAAAGATGAAACCCCCACCAAGTTAACCCAAACATACCCAGGAGCAACTGACTCTTATTGATACACTCCTCCTTTCCTTTAACTGCTCTTTGAATATGGAGCAACGCGGTCCAGGCTGCCCACCCCCCAGAAAAAGCGCCTACCAACTAAAATTGCACCTATATCTGTCTTAGCATGGCAACCAGGAATAAACAGCTTTGGCAGTACCTAAAGCACAATAAAACAACAAACAAATAGGACCTGAAAGAGCAAGAGGGTGGGTGGGGCAAACACAACCTTCGCCACCTGCCTCCGTGTTCCTTTTCCCACCCTTTCTACCGCTATTTATCCCTTTTCCCTTCCGCTCCAACTAGCTATTCACCGCCCCTTGCACTTATGGCCAGTTCCCTTGCACGAACCAACCCAGGGGAGAGAGCGGCTCGCGCACGGCTCACCCTGGGTGCTCCCTTACATAGAAAACAATTGAGGGGTAGGAGGGGCACGTGATGCAGAAAAGAATACCATCATAAACATATCATAAAAAGAACACATTGTAAAGCACGTGACACACTTCAAAAATAGGATACAGAAATTCATGGAAGCTGAATTTATAAAAAAAGGCGTAGGAGTGCTCCGTAACACAGAAGGAAATATTTGGATCAAAAGAGGAAGATCAATAAGAATAGAGGCCTGGGACCAGGGCCGGACTGGAAACCAAAACCGGCCCTGGCAATGTGCTCGGCCGCCCCCCGCCCGACACCCTCCTCCGGGAGGAGAGGAGTTGGGGGTGCGACCGAGCTCATTGGCGGGGCCAGTTTTCATCAGTGCAGTGATGTTACTGACTATGTCATAAGTGATGTAATATGTGACATCATCAGCAGTGCATTGCAGGCGCGTGAGTTATAGTTAGCTGAACTAACTATAACAGAGGAATTTCAATGGTTTTGTATGAGAGAAATGTCCAGCTAACTATAACATGGATGAAACCTATGTTTTTTGCACTGAATTTCCAAGGTTTTTTATATGCTAATTCCTAACTATAACGTGGCTGAAACCTATGGTTTTTTCAGTGAATTTCTAAGGTTTTTTAAATACTAATGCCTTACTATAACATGCTTGAAACTTATGGTTTTTTTCAGTGAATGTATATATATATATATATATTACCTACTGGCGGTCGCCAGTAGGTAGTTATAGTTAGGATTTTTTTCAATGTTAAATCTCAAAATTCTATTTTGAATAACTTTTGCGCCGGTTGACGAATCTGCCTGAAAATTTCCTCAAAATGGCCTCGCGGCGCCCCGGTCCTTCCCTGAAAGTTTGGGGGGATTGGTCAAGCAGGGGCCGAGATAAAAGGGGGGTCCCAAAACGTGTTTTCCCCATGTTAATTTCCATAGGGCGGTCGACCTCACTTTTAGCCCGAACGGCTGAATGGATTTCCACCAAACTTGGCAAACTTGTAGGGACTGGTAGCCCGATGTGCCTTTGCTATGTCTCAAGATATGTGCTTCAGTGGATTTTGAGTAATTTAGGTTCAAAAAAATATATATATCTATGGCAGCGCCCCGGTACGCGCTCCTGGGAGCGCTCCAGGGACGCCACGCGACTTGCGCGCAGAAAGCTGATTGGTTCTTGGGTGTCTGTAAACATTCGAAACAGTCCGGAGCGGCCGCCATCTTGTGTCTCGGTAGGATCGAGACACAAGAGGTGGCCAAAACAAAGGGGGAAATGACCATAAGGGGGCAGGGTAGACCCCCCTGACCCCCTAGGTTTGATAAGGGGGCTATAAAAGGGTCCCGCTGGGCAAAAAAAAATATATATATTTTCGCGGGGGGCGCACCGGGGAGTGCACCGGGGAGAAAAGAGAATGGCAGAGTTTAAAAATGTAAGTCATTTTATATAAATGGGAGGTAGTTCTGAAAAGAACTTTTTTTAAATTGTTTTTGTTGTTTTATATTTTTTTTGTGAACATTTTATACTTTTTTTGGTTTTTCAAAACAATTTAATATTTTTTTTGTTTTTTTTAGTACTTCGAAAAAAACAGAAGGATTTAAAAATGGCTCAACAGGAGCAAAAAAAAAACAATAAAGAATCATTGCTTTCGTTTGTGAGAGCACTTGTGGTTTTCTTCTGCTCTGTTAATTAAGGTGATTCCGCACTTGAGGTGCTAGGCTGAGGGGTCTGCGGGTTTTCAGCCATAGCTCTCACCTGTGCTTGGGCCAAATTATTTGGGTGCCACCTCTCCATGTGGCGAATCATGGTGTGGTTGCCAAAACTATATTTTTTAGCAGGATTGCCACGTGGAAGGATGTTCTTGCAAATTAGACATGTTACTTTAGGGGCATTAACTTTCTTCAGTCCTGCATGAAACTTAAAGAATTGCCAAATGTAGTGCTCCTTTACATGAGATGGATGGGGTTCCTCTGGTAGGAACTGTCTCTCCTGCTCCTCCTGCTCCTCTTCCTCCTCTTCGTCCTGCTTACCACCAAAAAGCAGAGGTGGTGGTGGTCCTTTTGGTGGTGGTGGTGGTGGTGGTGATGTTGGAGCACCAGCAGCAGCAAGTAGAGTAGCCATTTTTGGTCTCTCCCAAAGAAATAGCTCTTGCTCTCTCAAAGAAGAAAGTAAGAATGAGGAAAAAAGGTGGGGGCTTTCCTCATTTGGAAAAATAAATATTAGGAACCAATGAAAAGTGTTATTTTCAAGTCACATGACCCGATGCGCTTACGTTACGCGCTCCGGCACGCTTACGTTACTCGCTCCGGGCCGCGGAGCGCTTCCGGGTGCGGTTACGCAGCGCGTCATAAGACACATCGCGCGGCTACGCGATACATCACACTTACGCAACGCGTCACGATGTTGTTTTCGATCGCGACATTGGCGCTAACGGGACGCTTCCCGGTTTGCTCACAGGGGCGCTTCAAAATACTACTATTTCCGAGGCGCTCACCGGGGCGCGCACCGGGAGCGCTCCAGGGCAAAAATTGAAAAATTGAAAAATTGTAAGGACTGGTAGCCCGATGTGCGTTTGCTATGTCTCAAGATATATGCTCCAGTTGTTTTTAAGAAAATTAACTTTTAAAAAATATATATTGGGCTACATTGGGCTATATATATGTTAGAGCCCAAATGTAGCCCCAATGTAGCCCAATGTAGCCCAAAGATGGCCACCAGAGACAAAAAATATAAATGTAGCCCAAATATCAACCAGATGTAGGGCAACTATAGCCCAATGATGGTATGTACCAGAGTGTTCTAAAGAACAACTAGAGCGCTAACAGTCTTACTTATAAAGTGAGACTTTTAGTTAGGAATTAGCATTAAAAAAACCTTTGAAATTCACTGAAAAAACCATAGGTTTCACACAAGTTATAGTTAGGAATTAGCATTTAAAAAACCTATTAAATTCACTGAAAAAAACGTTATAGTTAGTTGGACTCACTATAACTTGCGCGTGTAATGCACTGCTGATGACATCACATATTACATCACTCATGACATGGTCAGTGACATCACTGATGACATCACTGATGACACCATCCTTGTGACAGAGAGACTGACCTCCTTTCACTGTAAAGTAACCCTTGAAACACATATTCAAAAATTGAAACTAACATTTTCAAAAAAGTGGAGATACCTATACCAGTTACAACAATCAATTCAGTAATTCCACCATTTACATACACATCCACTCATTCACCAACAGTTCTATATAGTCACTCATACATATACTCACTCATCATATGTATTGAGACACCTATACGTCCGTTAACACACCAACAGTCTTCCAAAAGTTGCTCACACACATATTCACACATGCAAATAAAATATTGAACATCCATTTTTTTGCATATACAGCTATACACACATTTACCACCTTACTTCTAAGGAAACTTACACATACTTACTCTCTTAAACAATCACTTATAGAAACACATACTTATTTAAACAAGAACTCTTTCAATCTCTCACTCTCACATATACTCACTTATATACACCAATACTCACATATACTAGATTAAAACATATGTAGTTACTGATAAAGACACTAGTAAGACAGTCATTCACTTACTAACACATACATATACACACTCATTCACCCATACAGTCCGGCACATATGCTGTCTTCAAAACACATACAAACAGTGAATCAGTCATTGATGCATCTGTGTGCTAAGTAACACCCCCACCAAATCATACAGACACTTATACTGATACAAAAAAAATCTAATAACCAATAAACACACACATGTAGCTACTCACCAACCCATGCAGCCACTTATACACAAAGTGAAACACTGATACAAACATTTAAATATTTAAACAATACTCGCTAATATATGTATTCACTATGATACACTTAATAAGCCAGTTAACCAATTATTTTAAAAAAAAACCTCCATTGAGACACTTATTTAAACATTTATTCTTCCATTGACCTTTACATATACATATATAAAACATGTTTATTTTTCAGAAAGGCACACATTCACTGGATGGTGTCATCAGTGATGTCATGAGTGATGTCACGAATGATGTAATATGTGATGTCATCAGCAGTGCATTACACGCGCAAGTTATAGTGAGTCCAACTAACTATAACGTGGGAATTTCAATGGTTTTTTGTCAGTAAAATTTCCAGATAACTATAACTGGTGTGAAACCTATGGTTTTTTCAGTGAATATATATTTATATATATATATAGTTAGGAATTAGCATTTACAAAACCTTATTTTACTCACACAAAACCATTGAAATTCGCATATATAGTTAGTGTTAGACCTGACATCATTGGCTTGAGTCTCTCCTCCATTTTTCTGTTTGCCTCTACTGTTTTACGATGTTTTGCTGGTATATGCTTTGGGCGCCGTGTCACTGCTAATCAGTGCCATAGCGCAAGTGCTCCCGATGTTAAAATGATGTATCGATTGTATCCATGTTTGGCTTATTTGGTTTACTGTCAGTCCCTAGTCTAGTGCACCAGGAGTGCCGGGGCTTGTAAATACAAATGCCGCTCGTGGGCTTGCAGCACGTGTTGTGCCACCCACAGGAGCGGCCTTGGAAAAGAATGTCTACGGGCCGGTCATTGCGAGACCCACGTGCAGTCTTGTACTGTCACGCTGGCTGCGCAGGTATACCTACTTGCCAGCCCCTCCAACCTTCCCTTAACTTCATGTTAGTCACCCCTATGGTAGGCCCGTGGGCAGGGTGCATTGTAAGTGTAAGGAAGGACACGCCTGACCAAGTTGGCATGTCCTGATAGTGAAGTACCGCCATCTTCGTGCTTCACTATTGCGAGGTAGCCTGCTCTCCATTGATTAGAATGGGCCGCCGGGATTATTAATGCTATGATCCTAGCTGGCTCGGAGAGCACGGTGCAATGTCGAGTTTGGTATCCCTGAACTCGGGGTTTAATTACGCATCCGTTGGTGTGGATGGTTTTTGGACTCTGGGTTCGAAAATAGCACTTTTAGAAAGTGTCTATTTTCTTGCCTAACCATATATGGTCTCTGCTGGTCTTGCGTGTGTGTGACAGGAGCTGGATGGCTCCAGAGGTCTGGATGAGTCAGTGTGGGATGAGTGGGACATTTATGTTGAGAGTAGGGGGAGAGTAGCTGTTGATAGCCTGCCTTGCCTGGTACAATGCTGGCTCCACCTCCTGCCAAGCGACTGATGGCTCTGTGCCTGCCATGGACGATCCTAGCCCCACCTCCTGCCAGGAGGGCGATAGCTCTGCTCCTGCCAGTATCAATGCTGGCTCCACCTCCTGCGGGGCGTCTGAGGACTCTGCCCGGCTCAATGAATAGGCCAGGGGCTACTGCCTAGCTCCACCCACCACAGACCCAGGATGTTGGGAAACCCCCGGCATAGACAAAGGGATCAAAGACGAAAAGGGGTATAAGAGAAGGACCCCTGAACTAGGAAATCAGATCACTTCTGACAAGGAACCCTGTAACCAAGGACAAGAAGCCTGCTGATCTAAAGGACTGCCTACCCCTTCTGCCAGTGTGCTGTTGTTGGGGGAATCCTGCAGTGCTTCTTTATTTTTGCCAAGGAACCAGGAGAGAGGAACTGTGTGTGTACTCTCACGCTTGCTAAGAAAATCTCCAAGGACTGGAAGAGTGCCAGTCTCCTGCTGAAGTCACAGGGCTAAAGGACTTCATCTGCTAAAAGTGCTATTTGCTGGAAGTGTGAATCCAGCACCTCTGAAAGGAACAGCGATCACGACGACCGGACGCTGGGCCCAACCGACGCCAGCAGCAACGCCAGTGAGTAGGAGTACGGCTCTAACTCCAGAGGACCTCGTGTCTGCCCCGCTGCTGATCGCATCAACCGTGTGCCCTTCGACGCCGTGAGCGCTGCTCACTCTGTGCAACTGCATCATCGACGACGCCTGCTGAGGCCTGATCGACAACGAAGACGCGACGCCGGATTGCTCGACGCCGCTGATCATCGTGTGCTTCATTTTCCTAAGGTACTGTGTTGTTGGGGGTCCGGGTGACTCCGGGCTCGACGTAGCGCTCCTCGCGGTCGACGCCGAACCTGTGGATTAACTTTGCCTCGACGTTGTGTAACTCCCGTGTGGGTTACCCTGTTGCTAAGAACTGTGTTTCCAAGAAGAAGATTTGCTTGTTACTAAAAGACTTTTGTGCTAAAGAAGAAACTACCTTTGAACTATCCTTTTTCCTTCCCGAACGTATTTATTCCGATTGTGTACAGTTTTGCCGTTATTTGGTCTTGTGCTAAGTCTTATATAAAAATACTTATTTTTATAATACTACTGTGTCGTGTCCATTTGTATTGTATTCACTTTATCACTGTATGTGGTCATAATTGCTTAACACACAGCCTCTGAGATAAGCCTGTTCTGCTCTGCCAAGCTACCAAGGGGGTGAGCAGGGGTTATCGAAGGGTGTGATCCCCTTGCCCTGACTAGAAAAGGAGTGTCCCTATTTGTCAGAAGTGTATACCTCTGCCAACTAGAGACAGCCGGTTCTAACATTGGATGCAGCGGTGAGGATTTGGACCTTGCATTTATGACCCATGTACAGTGATTAGTGTGCGCTACGTAGTGAAAGCAGACCATAGCGCAGTCACAATCTGATTCGGAAGGATCCTATTTTTGTTCTCCGCTTTTCTGAAACTTGATTTTCTGAACACTGCCAGTTGTAACCATGAGTGACAACGGAGTCACTGCCCCTGCTATCGTTGTTGTTGAAGAGTTCGAGAGGAGTAAGCTAAAAAGATACAAGAAAGATGAGCTGAAACACTTTTGCAACCAGTTTGAAGTTCCTACCACCGGCCTCTCGAGAAAAGATGATTTTTATAAAGCATTACAGGCCTGGTGGGAATCCAGAAATCCCTCTGATGTGGTGGTGGCACCCACAGAGGAAGGGGATGAGGAGGTGCCAGTGAATGGACCTGTGCCCTCTCCCGGAAGCAGTGTTTCCTCCAAAGGTCTTTCCCCTGAAGAAAGAGAAGAAAGGGCGAAAGAGCGAGCTTACAACATGGAGATGGCAAGGCTAAAGATAAATGGGCAGTTGGAGTTAGAAAATGCAAGAGGTAGAAGGGAAGCTGACTTAGAGATCAAAAAGTTGGAGTTTGAACGAGAGAAGTTAGCTTTGGAGCGTGAAGCCAGGTTGAGGGAACTGGATATCCAAGCTAAAAAGTTAGAGTTGAATCCCTCTGGTGGCAGCGTTCCATCCGAGCCTGCAGAAAGTAAGTTTTACTTCCCGAAAGATGTGATCAAAGATTACAATAAGAATGAAGATATTGGTCAGTGGTTTAAAGCATATGAGTTAGCATTGTTGGCCCACCAGGTCCCTGAGAAGAATTGGGGAGCGGGGTTGTGGGGTCGCTTTGTGAACGAGGGAAGAGATACCCTGTTAGACATGCCTGTTGCGGATAGGATGTCGTATGCTCATATGAAAGATGCTTTAATGTTGCGATATGGTTTAACCCCCGAGCAGTACAGACAAGCTTTTAGAGAATGCAAGAAGTTGCCTGGTACGACGTGGGTTGAATATGTGTCTTATTTTTGCAGAGCCATGGATGGTTGGGTAAAGGGCAGCAAAGTGGAAAGTTATGAAGCTCTCTATGATCTGTTTGCGTGGGAGCACTTGTCTAATAACTGTTTTCCAGAGCTGCGCCAGCACCTGATTGATAGCAAGATATCTAACCCTAGAAAACTTGCTGAGGAGGCGGACCGCTGGGTCAGTACCAGGGTCCACAAGGGTCCAGTGGGAGACTCAGCCAAAGGTGGGCAGGGTCCCCAGCAGAAGAGTGGGGGGGACAAGGGAAAACAGAAGGAGTCTCAGAAAGGGCCCCAAAGTAATCCCCAAGGGAACCAAGGGAAAGGTTCCCAGCCTCCCCCTGAGAAGAAGCCAGGGGCCCCGACGGGTAAACCTGTTCATAGGGGCCCCCTAACCTGCTACGGTTGTGGGCAGGTGGGACACCGGTTTTATGACCCCCAGTGTCCCAAGAAGGATTCGAATGCACCGCCGCGTGCGCCCCGTCGTCAGTTGGCAAGTGTAGCCTTGGGAGGGGAGGAGATGGTTGTCCATGGTGGGAGGGGTCCCACAGAAATGTCCCTGGTCTCGCTAGGAGACATGCAAATGGTCCCTCCACCCCCTCTGCCTAGTAACACTAGTAAATATAGGCAGTGGGTGACCATTAATGGCCATAGAGTGGAAGCTCTCAGAGACACCGGAGCGAGTGTGACAGCTGTCAAGTGTCACTTGGTGTCCAGAGAGCAGGTGGTTCCCCACGCATTCTACCCCGTGATAGCTGCCGATAACTCCCAGAAAGAGTGTGAGGTGGCTCAGGTTTCCTTTGAATGGGGGGGAGTTTCAGGTACTCTTCAGGTTGCTGTGAGGCCCGCCATGCCTGTCGACTGTCTCCTGGGCAATGATTTGGAAGACTCCCCTTGGGCTAAGGTGGAGAGAGCGGCGCACTTGAAAATGTTGGGTGTGCCAGAGTGGGTGTGTGCAACCACTCGATCCATGACAGCGAGTAAGGGTGTTGATGGGGTCCCGGAGCCTGAAAGTACGGCCCAGGACCCAGCTGTGAAGAGAAGAGGCAGGAGGCGCGGGAAACCGGCCCCCGTCGTTCCCGTGGTCCAGAAGGAGGTAGACCCTGAGGGGGATGCCCTGGAGCCCACAGGGGAACAAATTGCCGAACTGGGAGATCTGCCCGAGCTGACCCACTGGCAGCAGGATGGTGGTCCCTCCAGGGAGGAATTCTGTGCGGAACAGAAGGTGTGCCCTTCTCTTGTGGGCATGAGGCAGCAGGCCTCAGCCCAATCCTCAGGTGATCAGTCAGGGTCACATTTTGTGTACTGGGAGAACGACCTCCTGTATAGCGAGCCTAAGGCTGCTGAGCCTGGGTCAGCCCGTGTGCTGGTGGTACCCCAGCGCTTCAGAGCCTTCCTACTGGGTTTGGCTCATGACGTACCGTTAGCTGGACATCTGGGGCAGGACAAGACCTATGACAGGCTTGTCACCCATTTCTATTGGCCTCAGATGCGTAGGGATGTAGACATCCATTGCAAGACTTGTCGCACTTGCCAGGCAAGTGGGAAAAGCGGAAGGAAGCAGAAGGCTCCCTTCCAACCTTTTCCAGTGGTCAGCACCCCCTTTGACCGGGTGGGTATTGACATTGTTGGGCCCCTGGACCCCAAGACAGCCCTGGGCAACAGGTTCATCCTGGTCTTGGTGGACCATGCCACGAGGTACCCGGAAGCCATCCCTCTCAGAACAGTGATGGCCCCCGTGGTGGGACGGGCACTGATGGGTGTTTTCTCCCGGATGGGGTTCCCCAGAGAGGTGGTGTCCGACCGAGACACCAACTTCATTTCGAACTATATGAAGTCTCTGTGGAAGGAGTGTGGGGTAACCTACAAGTTCACCACTCCTTACCACCCTCAAGGAAATGGGCTGGTTGAGAGATTCAACCGGACCGTGAAAGGCATGATTATGGGTCTTGAAGAACCAATGAGGCGGAAATGGGACGTCCTCTTGCCATGCCTATTATTTGCTTACCGTGAGGTACCGCAGAAGGCTCTAGGGTTCAGCCCCTTTGAGCTCTTATACGGTCACCCGGTAAGAGGGCCTTTGAGTCTGGTCAAGGAAGGCTGGGAGCAATCTCCCAGGAAACCTCCCCAGGATGTATACAGCTACATGCTGGCCTTTCTGAACCAGACTCGGCGCTTCAGAGAACTTGCTCAGGCGAATCTGGAGGCCAGCCAGGAGGAGATGAAGCGTTGGTACGACCGGAATGCCACTCTGGTAGAGCTTCAGCCTGGTCAGGAAGTGTGGGTCATGTCCCCTGTGGAACCTTGTGCGCTCAAGGACAGGTGGACTGGACCGTTTAAGGTTGTGGAGAAAAAGAGCGATGTCACCTACCTGGTGGACTTGAAATCTCCCAGGAATCCCTTGCGGGTCCTGCATGTCAACCGTTTGAAGCCCCACTTAGAAAGGTCCGAAGTGGGCATGCTCCTAGCTACAGATGATGGAACGGAGGAGGAGAGTGAGCCTCTTCCTGACCTCCTGTATGCTAAAGAGCAAGACGGGTCAGTGGATGGTGTGGTCCTCTCTGACACACTGACCCTTGAACAGAGACAGGATTGTCACCAACTGTTGGGGCAATTCCCGGATCTGTTTTCCTTGGTTCCGGGTGTCACGCATTGGTGTGTCCATGACGTTGACACCGGAGACAGCCCTCCTGTGAAGCACAAGGCTTACAGGGTGACTGACAAGGTCAGAGCGTACATTAAGGAGGAGGTCTCCAAAATGTTCGCGTTAGGGGTGATTGAGTCCTCTAGCAGTCCTTGGGCCAGCCCAGTGGTCTTGGTCCCGAAGGCTGCAGCGCCTGGTGCTTCACCAGAACTCCGGTTCTGCGTGGACTACCGAGGGCTCAATTCGGTCACGAAGACTGACGCGCACCCCATCCCCAGAGCTGATGAGCTCATCGATCGGTTGGGAGCTGCCCGGTACCTTAGTACGTTTGACTTAATGTCTGGGTACTGGCAGATCGCCTTGACCGATGGGGCAAAAGAGAGGTCAGCGTTCTCCACACCAGATGGGCTATACCAGTTCCGGGTGATGCCCTTTGGGATGAAGAATGCCCCTGCCACCTTCCAGAGGTTGGTCAACCAGGTCTTGGCTGGACTGGAGGACTTCAGTGCCGCCTACCTGGACGACATCGCAGTGTTCAGCGCCAGCTGGGAGGAACACTTGCGCCACCTCCAGGAAGTGTTGTTGGCTCTGCGCGGTGCAGGCCTCACAATCAAAGCCAGTAAGTGCCAGATTGGGCAGGGTTCTGTGGTGTACTTGGGGCACCAAGTAGGGAGCGGCAAGGTTGCCCCCCTGCAACCCAAGATTGATACCATCCTGGCTTGGGCGCCGCCCAAAACCCAAACGCAGGTGAGAGCCTTTTTAGGACTCACAGGTTATTACAGGAGGTTTGTCAAGGATTACGGTAACATTGTGCACCCCTTGACTTCGCTGACTTCCAGGAAGCAGCCACGAAACGTGATCTGGACTGATGCCTGTCAAACGGCCTTTGACACCCTGAAAACCGCAATGTGCACAGCACCTATACTCCAGGCACCCGACTTTTCGAAAGAATTCATTGTTCAGACGGACGCTTCAGAGCATGGCGTGGGGGCTGTTCTAGCTCAGGTGAATGAAGAGGGCCGAGACTTGCCTGTAGCCTTCATCAGCAGGAGGTTACTTCTCAGGGAAACTAGGTGGAGTGCGATAGAGAGAGAAGCATTTGCTGTGGTCTGGGCGCTGAAGAAGCTAAGACCCTACCTGTTTGGGACTCACTTCCGGGTTCAGACAGACCACAGGCCCCTCAGATGGTTGATGCAAATGAGGGGTGAGAACCCAAAACTGTTGAGGTGGTCCATTGCTCTACAGGGGATGGACTTTACGGTGGAACACCGCCCTGGCACAGATCACGCCAATGCTGATGGTCTGTCCAGATTTTTCCGCCTTAGTGATGAGGACTCCCTAGGTTAAGGGTAGTTCTTCCCACATTTCAGCTGGAGGGGACACGTGTTAGACCTGACATCATTGGCTTGAGTCTCTCCTCCATTTTTCTGTTTGCCTCTACTGTTTTACGATGTTTTGCTGGTATATGCTTTGGGCGCCGTGTCACTGCTAATCAGTGCCATAGCGCAAGTGCTCCCGATGTTAAAATGATGTATCGATTGTATCCATGTTTGGCTTATTTGGTTTACTGTCAGTCCCTAGTCTAGTGCACCAGGAGTGCCGGGGCTTGTAAATACAAATGCCGCTCGTGGGCTTGCAGCACGTGTTGTGCCACCCACAGGAGCGGCCTTGGAAAAGAATGTCTACGGGTCGGTCATTGCGAGACCCACGTGCAGTCTTGTACTGTCACGCTGGCTGCGCAGGTATACCTAATTGCCAGCCCCTCCAACCTTCCCTTAACTTCATGTTAGTCACCCCTATGGTAGGCCCGTGGCAGGGTGCATTGTAAGTGTAAGGAAGGACACGCCTGACCAAGTTGGCATGTCCTGATAGTGAAGTACCGCCATCTTCGTGCTTCACTATTGCGAGGTAGCCTGCTCTCCATTGATTAGAATGGGCCGCCGGGATTATTAATGCTATGATCCTAGCTGGCTCGGAGAGCACGGTGCAATGTCGAGTTTGGTATCCCTGAACTCGGGGTTTAATTACGCATCCGTTGGTGTGGATGGTTTTTGGACTCTGGGTTCGAAAATAGCACTTTTAGAAAGTGTCTATTTTCTTGCCTAACCATATCTGGTCTCTGCTGGTCTTGCGTGTGTGTGACAGGAGCTGGGTGGCTCCAGAGGTCTGGATGAGTCAGTGTGGGATGAGTGGGACATTTACGTTGAGAGTAGGGGGAGAGTAGCTGTTGATAGCCTGCCTTGCCTGGTACAATGCTGGCTCCACCTCCTGCCAAGCGACTGATGGCTCTGTGCCTGCCATGGACGATCCTAGCCCCACCTCCTGCCAGGAGGGCGATAGCTCTGCTCCTGCCAGTATCAATGCTGGCTCCACCTCCTGCGGGGCGTCTGAGGACTCTGCCCGGCTCAATGAATAGGCCAGGTGCTACTGCCTAGCTCCACCCACCACAGACCCAGGATGTTGGGAAACCCCCGGCATAGACAAAGGGATCAAAGACGAAAAGGGGTATAAGAGAAGGACCCCTGAACTAGGAAATCAGATCACTTCTGACAAGGAACCCTGTAACCAAGGACAAGAAGCCTGCTGATCTAAAGGACTGCCTACCCCTTCTGCCAGTGTGCTGTTGTTGGGGGAATCCTGCAGTGCTTCTTTATTTTTGCCAAGGAACCAGGAGAGAGGAACTGTGTGTGTACTCTCACGCTTGCTAAGAAAATCTCCAAGGACTGGAAGAGTGCCAGTCTCCTGCTGAAGTCACAGGGCTAAAGGACTTCATCTGCTAAAAGTGCTATTTGCTGGAAGTGTGAATCCAGCACCTCTGAAAGGAACAGCGATCACGACGACCGGACGCTGGGCCCAACCGACGCCAGCAGCAACGCCAGTGAGTAGGAGTACGGCTCTAACTCCAGAGGACCTCGTGTCTGCCCCGCTGCTGATCGCATCAACCGTGTGCCCTTCGACGCCGTGAGCGCTGCTCACTCTGTGCAACTGCATCATCGACGACGCCTGCTGAGGCCTGATCGACACCGAAGACGCGACGCCGGATTGCTCGACGCCGCTGATCATCGTGTGCTTCATTTTCCTAAGGTACTGTGTTGTTGGGGGTCCGGGTGACTCCGGGCTCGACGTAGCGCTCCTCGCGGTCGACGCCGAACCTGTGGATTAACTTTGCCTCGACGTTGTGTAACTCCCGTGTGGGTTACCCTGTTGCTAAGAACTGTGTTTCCAAGAAGAAGATTTGCTTGTTACTAAAAGACTTTTGTGCTAAAGAAGAAACTACCTTTGAACTATCCTTTTTCCTTCCCGAACGTATTTATTCCGATTGTGTACAGTTTTGCCGTTATTTGGTCTTGTGCTAAGTCTTATATAAAAATACTTATTTTTATAATACTACTGTGTCGTGTCCATTTGTAGTGTATTCACTTTATTACTGTATGTGGTCATAATTGCTTAACACACAGCCTCTGAGATAAGCCTGTTCTGCTCTGCCAAGCTACCAAGGGGGTGAGCAGGGGTTATCGAAGGGTGTGATCCCCTTGCCCTGACTAGAAAAGGAGTGTCCCTATTTGTCAGAAGTGTATACCTCTGCCAACTAGAGACAGCCGGTTCTAACAGTTAGTTGCACTAACAATATATCGCGCACCCGCAATCCACTGCTGATCATGTCACATATTACATCATTCATGACATGGTCAGTGACATCACTGATGACATCACTGATGACATCACTGATGACATCTCAAATGACATCACTGAAAACAACATCCAGTGACTGTATGTTTCTGTAAAGTTAAAATATGTCTTACATATTGAAGAATGAGTGGATGTATAAGTGTCTGGATGAAAGATTTAGTAGGTGCATGACTGTCTGTATGAGTGAGTGATTAAATGTGTCTCACTGAGTGCAAGGGTTAGTGACTAAACTGTCTTAATTTGTGCATCATTATGTCTGTTGTTCTGTAAACTGCTGCATGTGTTGATCAGTGTTGTTTTTCAGTGAATTTTCAAGGTTTTGTAAATGCTAATTCCTAACTATATATGGTCTATAACCTATGGTTTTTTCAGTGAATTTCAATGGTTTTTTAATAGCAAATATCAAAAGCTGTAAAATGTATTCTTCTTTTAAAGGAAAAATATATTTTATATGTATTTAATATAATTTTTTTATGTATATACATTTTTTGAGGGAACAAATTTATCAACTATCATGCTGAAGAAGAGTGTGGGGAAAAAAAACAAAGAGGAGGACTAAGAGGAAAGAACAATCAGTTCAGAAATACAATTGCTTTAAAGCATGAAGTGCTTTTCCACACATTTACATTTAAATAACCCATATTAGAACATACAAAATATCTACAGAGGAGACGGTGTACATTGAATTTTAGACTCTTCATTGGTACCTACATGTTGGTACTTACATCACCCACACAACACAACAGCTCTATTCAGAGCTACCCTACCTCAAAGCACTCTAAAATATTATTTTACTATTTCCCTTGGTTTTCCCCTTGTTACGCTTTCCAGAACGCTACCCGGTATGCGGACCGGGTGCTAACAGTGGGTAATTTTTTTTTTTTACATATATGGGCCTCCTCAGCCACCCTCAGAAAACCTAGGGGGTCAGGATATGTCTCCCGTGCCCCCTTATACCCATTCCCAACATTGTTTATCCTCCATCTTGTGACTAAATTCGTCCGAAACACAAGATGGCGGACTCCCGTTACGCTACCGGTGAGCTACCCGGTTCGCGTACCGGGTAGCGCTTCCACCGCGAAAAATCGAAAAAAAATGTATTTTATTTTTTTGCCCCACGGGGCCCTTTAATAGCCAGCACATCAATCCTAGAGGGTTAGGAGGGGTCTACCTTGCCCCTTTCATTCATTTCCCCCTTCGTTTATTTCCACCTCTTGTCTCTCGATCCTACCGAGAGACAAGATGGTGGCCGCTCCGGACTGTTTAGAATGTTGAGAGTCACCGGAGAGCCAATCCGCTTCTCCTCGCGAAGATCCGTTACGCGTCTGGTACGCGAACCGGGGCGCTAACCGGGACGCTGTCACAGATATATATATTTTTTTGAACGTTAATTTCTCAAAATCCACTGGAGCACATATCTTGAGACCTAGCAAAGGCACATCGGGCAAACAGTCTCTACAATTTTGCCAAGTTTCATAGAAATCCATTCAGCCGTTCGAGCTAAAAGTGAGTCCAACCGCCCTATGGAAAACTCAATGTTAAAAACACGTTTTGGGTCCCCCCTTTTTTCTCAGCCCCCGCTTGACGAAACCCCCCCAAACTTTCAGGGGACGCTCAGAAACAAAATGTGCCACTTTCCTGAAAATTTCAGCCCTATTCAAAAAAATCCTAACTATATATACCTACTGGCAACCGCCAGTAGGTAATATGTAACATTTCTATGGCAAAATGAAACCCCTCATTTTGTTCCTTTGCAAATTAAATGTTTTAAGTGTTAACACTTTATTCCAATCAAGATGACTTCAGGTGTGCCATACTTTTGTCATAAGTAAGACTGTTAGCGCTCTAGTTGTTCTTTAGAACACTCTGGGACATTCTGTCACTGGGCTATAGTTGGGTTACATGTGGCTGATATTTGGGCTACATTTGTTTTTTTTGTCTCTGGTGGCCATCTTTGGGCTACATTGGGCTACATTGGGCTATATTGGGCTACATTTGGGCTCTAACATATATATATATAGCCCAATGTAGCCCAATATACATTTTTCAAACTTAATTTTTGTAAAAACCACTGGAGCATATATCTTGAGACATAGCAAAGGCACATCGGGCTACCAGTCCCTACAATTTTGCCAAGTTTTGTGGAAATCCATTCAGCCGTTCGAGCTAAAAGTGAGTCCAACCGCCCTATGGAAAACTCAATGTTAAAAACACGTTTTGGGACCCCCCTTTTTTCTCGGCCTCCGCTTGACGAAACCCCCCCAAACTTTCAGGGGACGCTCAGAAACAAAATGTGCCATTTTCCTGAAAGTTTCAGCCAATTTCGTCCATCAACGGCAAAGTTATTCAACATAGAATTTTCAGAAATCCCTATACAAAAAAATCCTAACTATATATACCTACTGGCGACCGCCAGTAGGTAATATATAACATTTCTATGGCAAAATGAAACCCCTCATTTTGTTCCTTTGCAAATTAAATGTTTTAAGTGTTAACACTTTATTCCAATCAAGATGACTTCAGGTGTGCCATACTTTTGTCATAAGTAAGACTGTTAGCGCTCTAGTTGTTCTTTAGAACACTCTGGGACATTCTGTCACTGGGCTATAGTTGGGCTACATGTGGCTGATATTTGGGCAACATTTGTTTTTTTTGTCTCTGGTGGCCATCTTTGGGCTACATTGGGCTACATTGGGCTACATTTGGGCTCTAACATATATATAGCCCAATGTAGCCCAATATATATTTTTCAAAGTTAATTTTTGTAAAAACCACTGGAGCAAATATCTTGAGACATAGCAAAGGCACATCGGGCTACCAGTCCCTACAATTTTGCCAAGTTTTGTGGAAATCCATTCAGCCGTTCGAGCTAAAAGTGAGTCCAACCGCCCTATGGAAAACTCAATGTTAAAAACATGTTTTGGGACCACCCTTTTTTCTCGGCCCCCGCTTGACGAAACCCCCCCAAACTTTCAGGGGACAATCAGAAACAAACTGTGCCATTTTCCTGAAAATTTCAGCCAATTCCGTCCATCAACGCCAAAGTTATTCAACATAGAATTTTCAGAAATCCCTATTCAAAAAAATCCTAACTATATATACCTACTGGCGACCGCCAGTAGGTAATATACACACATATATATATATCCAGTCTTGCCAAACTTGTACATTTTGAAGAAGGCGCTGACACCATGAATCTGAATCCAAACTCGATTTATTCGATCAGTATCTGCTTAGACGCGTTTCGGCGTTGCCGCCTTGTTCACTACATCTGCATTTACATTTCGTTTCTACATATATACAAGACAAGAGTCATGGGCGTGTCTATTAATTAACATACAAGTTCAAACCAGATGTTGCCATGGTTACAATGAGGCTCACCTGTGTGTTAGAAAGGTCTTTCTTCAGTTTTTGCACATTTGACACGTTTTACTTCAGAAATATATTTTAAACATGATTTAAATTCATACAATCACCAAAACATGTGTTAAAAATAATATTAGTAACCTTGTTTGTCATGTAGCATGTTAATATTCACAGCTAACATTTAAGGTAAATGACAATGCATGAGATTCTCGTGAGAGAAAAAAATATATATTAATTAGCACACTTTGCTACTGGTTCCCCGTGTGCTTGCCATGGATGTTCCTAATAAAAGGTCCTGTTTTGGTAGGCCCTATGGTTTGCCTGTGTTAACTTTGTATGTAACCTCCAAACGTGACAGCATGTTTGTTTGAGCGTGCTCACCAACCCGGTTAGCTGCGTCGTGTCACAGACTGAAAATACCGCAGTAAGTAGTGCGAGCGCTTAGGCTGCTTTTGTGATTACACGTATATACATGCCCATTGCTGCCGCTCGTGGTTATGCGCCAGAGTTCTATGCAGTATTGCCCGAGTGGGCCTAACTACTTGTTCGAAATTGTGTGGCACTGACAGTGAAAAACATTTGTTACTGGCTTGCGCATTAATCACTGTTATTGGTTTGTAGTCAGTAGCGTGTTTGGTATTGTAGAATGTATCACGTCTGGAGTTAGGCTTTGTATTTCACTTGCGCGTGTGTTATTTAGCGCTGAACATCCAAAAGGTGTCTCTCTAAGTAGAGTGAGTGGACGGGGGGTACATGAAGCAAAGTGGCTGCATGTGAATCGTGAGGTGTAAAATATGGTGATAAGTGCTATGTACTCGGACATATTATGTGTTTAAAATGTGCTTAAATTGTGCCCCTGGGTGACCCGTGAATTATGTCGTAGATGAACTGCAGATGTTTCACGAATGGTACTCGGGGAGAGGAGGATATAAAATAGATGTATCCTAGTAACTTGGTTATAAGTGGACACTTAAGGCTTCGTCCGCATTCAGGCCGAATGGGATCTTGGAGTTAAGGAGTATAATATACCTTGACTCCAAGCGGCGCAAAGCCGTTCGAGCTAAAAGTGAGTCCAACCGCCCTATGGAAAACTCAATGTTAAAAACACGTTTTGGGTCCCCCCTTTTTTCTCAGCCCCCGCTTGACGAAACCCCCCCAAACTTTCAGGGGACGCTCAGAAACAAAATGTGCCACTTTCCTGAAAATTTCAGCCCTATTCAAAAAAATCCTAACTATATATACCTACTGGCAACCGCCAGTAGGTAATATATAACATTTCTATGGCAAAATGAAACCCCTCATTTTGTTCCTTTGCAAATTAAATGTTTTAAGTGTTAACACTTTATTCCAATCAAGATGACTTCAGGTGTGCCATACGTTTGTCATAAGTAAGACTGTTAGCGCTCTAGTTGTTCTTTAGAACACTCTGGGACATTCTGTCACTGGGCTATAGTTGGGCTACATGTGGCTGATATTTGGGCAACATTTGTTTTTTTTGTCTCTGGTGGCCATCTTTGGGCTACATTGGGCTACATTGGGCTACATTGGGCTACATTTGGGCTCTAACATATATATAGCCCAATGTAGCCCAATATATATTTTTCAAAGTTAATTTTTGTAAAAACCACTGGAGCAAATATCTTGAGACATAGCAAAGGCACATCGGGCTACCAGTCCCTACAATTTTGCCAAGTTTTGTGGAAATCCATTCAGCCGTTCGAGCTAAAAGTGAGTCCAACCGCCCTATGGAAAACTCAATGTTAAAAACATGTTTTGGGACCACCCTTTTTTCTCGGCCCCCGCTTGACGAAACCCCCCCAAACTTTCAGGGGACACTCAGAAACAAACTGTGCCATTTTCCTGAAAAGTTCAGCCAATTCCGTCCATCAACGCCAAAGTTATTCAACATAGAATTTTCAGAAATCCCTATTCAAAAAAATCCTAACTATATATACCTACTGGCGACCGCCAGTAGGTAATATACACACATATATATATATATATATATATATATATATATATATATATATATATATATATATATATATATATATATATATATATATATATATATATATATATATATATATATATATATATATATATATATATATATATATATATATATATATATATATATATATATATATATATATATATATATATATATATTCACTGAAAAAACCATAGGTTATACACTATATATAGTTCACTGACCATGTCATGAATGATGTAATATGTGACATCATCAGCATTGGATTGCGGATGCGCGAAATATATAGTTAGTGCAAATAACTATATGTCGAAGAGTCATGTGATCAAGGCTGCCTTGCTGCAGCCGAAACGCGTCATGCTGGGGACAGAAGAACAATAAACCACCCTTGAATTAATACCAATCGCAGTGTTTGTGGTCTGTACCTACGTCAAGGACTCTGCACTTTTGCTGAGAAGTAGGAGTTGGAACGGATATATATATATATTCACTGAAAAAACCATAGGTTATACACTATATATAGTTCACTGACCATGTCATGAATGATGTAATATGTGACATCATCAGCATTGGATTGCGGATGCGCGAAATATATAGTTAGTGCAAATAACTATATGTCGAATTTCATTGGTTTTATATCAATAAAATGCCCAGCTAACTATATAGGAGGAATTTCAATGGTTTTTTATATGTTAATTCCTAACTATATAAGGCCTGAAACCTATGTTTTTTTGTGAATTTCCAAGGTTTTTTAAAGGCTAATTCCTAACTATATATAGTGTATAACCTATGGTTTTTTCAGTGAATTTCATTGGTTTTTTAAAAGCTAATATATTTATATATATATATATATATATATATATTACCTACTGGCGATAGCCAGTAGGTATATATAGTTAGGATTTTTTCCCTATGGGACTTCTGAAAATTCTATGTCTAATAACTTTGGCGTTTGTGGACGGAATCGGCTGAAATTTTCAGGAAAATGGCACATTTTGTTTCTGAGCAGCTCCTAGAAATTTGGGGGGGTTTCGTCAAGGGGGGGCCGAGAAAAAAGGGGGGTCCCAAAACGCGTTTTTCCCATGTTAATTTCCATAGGGCGGTTGGCCTCACTTTTAGCTCGAACGGCTGAATGGATTTGCACGAAACTTGGCAAAATTGTAGGGACTGTTAGCCCGATGTGCCTTTGCTAGGTCTCAATATATGTGCTTCAGTGGATTTTGAGAAATTAACGTTTAAATCAAGATATATATCTGTAACAGCGCTCCGGGCAGCGATCCGGTTCGCGTACTTTTCGCTTATCGGAACTTTGCGATGCGAAGCTGATTGGCTCTCCGGTGTCTGTCAACATTCTAAACAGTCCGGCGCGGCCGCCATCTTGTCTCTCGGTAGGATCGAGAGACAAGAGGAGGCCAAAACAAAGGGGGAAATGAAGGAAAGGGGGCAAGGTAGACCCCTTCTGATCCCCTAGGATTGATGAGGGGATATTATAGAGTCACGCTGGGCCCAAAAAAAAAAAAAAAAAAAATCCGATTTTTTCGCCGTAGAGACGCGTCTTGGTACGCGAACCGGGCAGCTAACCGGGAAGCTAACTGGCAGTGTAACGGGAGTCTGACAAGTAGCTGATTGGCTGTCAACATTGTAAACAGTCCGGAGCGGCCGCCATCTTGTCTCTCGGTAGGATCGAGAGACAAGAGGAGGCCAAAACAAAGGGGGAAATGAAGGAAAGGGGCAAGGTAGACCCCTTCTGACCCCCTAGGATTGATGAGGGGGTATTATAGAGCCACGCTGGGCCCAAAAAAAAAAAAAAAAAAAAAATTCCGTTTTTTCGCCGTAGAGAAGCTGATTGGCTGTTATCATTGTAAACAGTCTGGAGCGGCCGCCATCTTGTCTCTCTGTGGGATCGAGAGACAAGAGGTGGAAAAAAACAGGTGTAAATGAATGAAAGGGGTAAGGCAAACCCCTCCTGAACCCCTAGGATTGATGAGGGGGCTATTAAAGTTCCCTGGGGGGTGAAAAAAAAATTGCGATTTTTCGCGGTAAAGGTGCTTCCTGGTACGTTAACCGGGCAGCTAACCGGCAGCGTAACGGGAGTCCGACATATTGTGTTTTTTGAACGTTTATGATATGTGCACGTGTGGATTTTGTCTAATTAAGGTTAAAAAAATATATATATATATCTTTAAGCGTGTTCTGGCGCGCTTACGTTTTGGGTTTGGTTTGCGCTGCAGAGGCGATACGTCACGGTTATGCGATGCATCCTGAGGCGTCTCACGGGCTACGTGATACGTCACTTAATAAAGAATATATTTTACAGCTATAGATATTAGCTTTTAAAAAACCAATGAAATTCACAGAAAAAACCATAGGTTATAGACCATATATAGTTAGGAATTTGCATTTACAAAACCTTGAAAATTCACTGAAAAAACCATAGGTTATAGACCATATATAGTTAGGGATTAGCATTTAAAAAACCTTATTTTACTTGCACAAAACCATTGAAATTCCATATATAGTTAGATGCACTAACTATATATCGCGGACCCGCAATCCACTGCTAATGATGTCACATATTACATCATTCATGACATGGTCAGTGACATCACTGATGACATCACTGATGACATCTGAAATGACATCACTGATGACATCACTGATGACATCTCAAATGACATCACTGATGACATCACTGACATCTCATTTGACATTACTGATTACATCACTGATGATATCATTTATGTGATAATACATCTTCAGACTCTAATATAACCTTAGATACACTCAGTGTAAACAGGCACTCACAGACTGTCACACATCCATGGAGTTACCCACACACCTAGTCAGTCATGCAAAGAATCAATCCCACCTCCATTTCCTCAACTATACAGTTATACACACCTTACTTATTCAAACATATACTAACACATATTTACTCTCTTATACAATCCTTGATACAAGTTCACAATGATTCATACAGCCACTCTCACATTCACTGGCTCTTATGTTCAGTTATTTATATATGTCAACTCTCACATGGAGTGTGTTTTACATATGTACTTACTTTAACATGTAGAACTGACATATCCATTCACTCACCAATATACTCATGCACACAGTCAACTGTCCATACAGCTGTTTCTACATGCACTTTTGAACCCATACACATAGGGAATCAACTGCTCACACATCTATATACACCTCCCAGCCACCCACACACATACTCAGTCTCCCATACAAATACTTGGGCAACCATTCAATAACCCATATAGTTAATGATATAGCTACTGATTTAAACATGCAGCAGTTTACAGAAGAACATAAATAATGATTGCCAAATTAAGACACTTTAATCACTAACCCATGCACTCAGTGAGACACATTTAATCATTCTCTCATACAGTCAGTCATGCACCTACTAAATCCTTCATCCAGACACTTATACATCCACTCATTCTTCAATATGTAAGACATATTTTAACTTTACAGAAACATACAGTCACTGGGTGTTGTCATCAGTGATGTCATCAGTGATGTCATTTCAGATGTCATCAGTGATGTCATCAGTGATGTCACTGACCATGTCATGAATGATGTAATATGTGACATCATTAGCAGTGGATTGCGGGTCCGCGATATATAGTTAGTGCATCTAACTATATATGGAATTTCAATGGTTTTGTGCAAGTAAAATAAGGTTTTTTAAATGCTAATCCCTAACTATATATGGTCTATAACCTATGGTTTTTTCAGTGAATTTTCAAGGTTTTGTAAATGCAAATTCCTAACTATATATGGTCTATAACCTATGGTTTTTTCTGTGAATATATATATATATACATATATATATATATATATATATATATATATATATATATATATATATATATATATATATATATATATATATATATATATTAAACACACAAGCAGGTTCAGCCCCAACGGAGTTCCACCACCAGGAAATGCGTAGTTTGCCATATTTATTTGATTACTTGCAAGCAGGCAGCGCCAACAACACGAGGCAACAGTTCAATTCAAAGCACCAGTTCAGTAAAAAACGCCAAAATACAGGCATACCCACGGACTTGGCACGAGCCCACTAGGGTAACACAGTATTTTTTATAATCATGAAGAAATGCAGCGCACCCACTTGGAAAACACCTCGCAGCACTACATCTACCAGAAGGCTCTGGAGAGGGCCACGCCCACGAAGGCAGGTGATGACAATTATTTCAGTGCTCGAGTAATGCTGCTCACTTCTTACATGTATCACCGGTCGCCACCGAAGAAGGGAGGATTGGAATCCCGAAACATGTTTGGCGTTTTTTACTGAACTGGTGCTTTGAATTGAACTGTTGCCTCGTGTTGTTGGCGCTGCCTGCTTGCAAGTATTCAAATAAATATGGCAAACTACGCATTTCCTGGTGGTGGAACTCCGTTGGGGCTGAACCTGCTTGTGTGTTTAATATATATATATATATATATATATATATATATATATATATATATATATATATATATAATATTACCTACTGCGAAAAGGTAGAGGCGGCTCTGGCTGCACCTCCGTGCGGAAAAGTAGGAGGCAGCTCCAGCCGCAGCAGGTTGCTCCACGGCACCCGCCCTGCCGGGTGGAAAGATAGAAGCAGCTCCGGCCGCGCCGAAGGCTCCCGAAGGCTCTAGCTGCAATGGACACCTCAGCACAGTGGTGGCTGGTGGAATTTGAAGCTGGTGTGGCGTATGCATAACGCATGAACGTATGCGAGCATCAGCCCTGGCTGCATCCTCCATCAGACCAGCCCACGCTACGATCCTGCTGTCACCCATCGCTTCGACTAATCACTTCTAACACGAGTACACACCAACACCAGTACACACTTCAATGCTGCACATTCCCTGACAGCGAGAGGATGAAATGCTGCATCAGCCCTGCATCCATCAGACCAGCCCCTGCTACGAGCCTGCTGTCACCCAGCACTTTGACTAATCACTTCTAACACCAGTACACGGTGACCTCAGAACATTCTGGAAACACCTAAAGATTCACACATTTTGGCAGACGTACGCCTAGTGGTCCGCTTACTGTTTCTAATTTCTTGCAACCTTCTCCCCTTTCCGTGCACCGTCCCGTGGCTGCCATAGAGCTTGGTAAAAACAAATACATTAAAAAAATGGTTTCACGACTGATGTCACTCCTACGCTTCCGTTTGCTCTGGCAGAGGCTTTACAAAACACATCACTCAGGACACTCCAAGCCTGTGCTCTGCAACATCTCCACAGCAAACACCCAGGCCTGCAGGGAGTGGCAGCCCACTCTCCCCTGCAGCGCACTGCTTTCCAAAGCAGGCCCTCACCTTCCCTCCAAGCCTGTGCAATCCAACATACCCACGGCAAACACCAGGCCTGCAAGATGTTCCAGCCCAGGCTATTTTCACCTGCAGGGCACACGCTTTCCTGGGCAGCCCCTCACCCTCTTTCCTCCAGGCCCTCACACTTCAAAACCTGTGCTCTCCCACACCTCCACAGCAAACACCTGGGCCTGTAGTGTATGCCAGCCCGTTCTCGTCTGCAGGGCACATGCGTTGCAGATCAGACCCTCCTCTTTGCCCCCAAACTCCCCAACCTGTTTAGTTTCATTGTTTAATAATCAAATGAAAAAGTTGCAGTTAACAAAATATGCTCTTTAAACATTTACACACACACACACACACACACACACACTAATATATAAATATATATTCTATTTGGTTGTCAAAACATTCAGTGATGAGACAAGACACGGTCATACACTGTCTCACCAGAGTCCTAAATCACCCAAAAAGAGATGCAAGGGTTTAACCATTAACTCTCTTCCAAAATAACCATGCCAGCTATGGCATTCCACATTAATACCTCCCACAAATATGGACCCCTCTGATAATCGCCGATTTGGGCACCACAGAGCAGCAGGGCCGTTTCCTTTGGGCGCACAGTGCCCGATTGATAAAATGTCTGAATGCATCATTAACACTTCAACAGAAGCGTCCAATCATGTTTAAACACTTAGGAGTTTGCTGGTGTGCCAAAGATGAAGTGGTCACCTTTCAGTCACAGAACAGTTTACATTAGGAAAGACCATTAGTTAAAGACATAAAAAAAGTATTTTTGCATACTGTAGTTTTAACTGCTTTTTGTAGAAAGTTGAAACTGTTTTGGCTGCAGTCAGGATCAAGTGCGTGCAGCAGGAGTTATTGGAACAATGGCTTCTGAGCTTTATATACGGTTGATGAGACTGCTCAGAATGTCCGCAACTAATTACAGACTTAAGCTTTTGTCCATCCACAAGATAGAATCATTTCTGTTCGCCGACCATCAAATGTACGGAGCGTGGACCCACCCATGCGCCACAGTTAACGCAGACAGAAGAGCAAAACATTTCCAGCGGCATAGAGTCCACAAAAGGATGAGCTGTAGATTCGGAAGTGGACACATGCACATAAAGATTAATAAAAACACGCCTCCTGTCACACCATCCATGAGATTTAAGGACAGCTTTGTTATTCTGTAGACACCATCAAGTCAAGGAGGCACTGTGCCAAAACAGATTACCTAGCCATGGATGACTGGCAGACAGCAACTGTGTTTTGCCTCATTAGGTACATTTTGTAGAAGCAGCCATAAAGCTTTGCTTACTTTTGTGCCAAGTAGTTCCTAGAAACGTCTTGCCATCACCAGCAGGCACACAATCCTTGCAAAGGCCGCTAGAGGACCTACTGTAATTGGCTTCAAGAACTATAATCCAAGTCGTCTAGGGAAATCAGATCAGCTTTCCCTCATCAATCCAACATACACTCGAGTGTGCAACAATAAAAAGCACAACTGGCCAACAGTTCATCTTTTATCCTTGCTATATTTTGAGTGATTCCCAGAAGCTTCACCTTCAGTAGTCACAGAGCAGGTTTATTCCTAAGGACTAGCACTGGCTTTTGGTCCTAAAGAAGTCCAACCTGTTTAGTCCCACCAGGCACCACTCTGGGCAAAGTTTTCACCTCGTTAACTAATGCCAGATTAATACCGAACTACAGCAAACAGCAATTGCCGTGCGTACACGATCTTCATTCAGTGTGAGCACCAGCTGAGCTGCAGGAGGTTCGGGATCGAAAGGCGCGCAAGTTATATTTGAACTAAAGGCAGCGGCGGCAAAAAATGCTCGAGGGGGTGGAGGGGGGGGCCTGGGGGGGGAGGGTCGCGACCCGAATACAAATTTATCAGCATAAGAAATGATAAAAGTAAACGTGCCTGAGGGTTTGGACGAACCGCCACTGGCTCAGCAGCTCCGGCCTCGGTTCCGTGCACATGTTTGGACGAACCGCCACTGGCTCAGCAGCTCCGGCCTCGGTACCGTGCAGAGGAGCCCCTGCAGAGTCAGCCGCCGTCTTCCTTCTTCTCCCCTCGCGGCGGGGGCGGGCATTCCCGGCCGGCCGCGCTGGGATCGGCCGGCCGGCCCCAGCACTTCCGGGTCGCCGCGGGCAGCACGGCGGCCCGATTTTAGGCAGGCAGGCGGAGACAAAAACGAGGTGGGCACTTAGCCGCTTCTCTTGCGGATGGCTGGGCTCCCTCCCATCACGGGAGCCCTGCAGAGTCAGCCGCCATCATCCTTCTTCCCCCTACGGCGGGGGCGGACATTTCCAGACGGCCGCGCAGCACTTCCGGGTCGCCGCGGGCAGCGCGGCGGCCTAATTTCAGGCAGGCAGGCGGGGACAGTGCGCGCACACGTGCGCGCGTATAGATATATAATTGAATTTAAATGCAATTTTCTCAGCAAATACTGGACGGATTTACACCATTTAAAGAAAAGCGTAATCTGCGAACCAGTCTCTTCCATTTTACCAAATTTCAAATAATTCCGTTCAGCCGTTCGGGCTGTAGCCGAGTCTAAAGGTCCTATGGAAATTAACATGGGGAAAACACGTTTTGGGACCCCCCCTTTTTTCTCAGCCCCCACTTGAGGAATTCCTCCCAAATTTTCAGGGAAGGAGCAGAGCGGAGCGAGCCATCTTCTTTGAGAAATTTGCGAAGATTCATCAACCAGCACCAAAGTTATTTCCAATAGAATGTTGGGGATTTCCTATGGAAACTAGGTCCTAATAGGTAATATATATATATATTCACTGAAAAAACCATAGGTTTCACACCAGTTATAGTTAGCTGGAAATTTTACTGATATAAAACCATTGAAATTCCCACGTTATAGTTAGTCGGACTCACTATAACTTGCGCGTGCAATGCACTGCTGATGACATCACATATTACATCACTCATGACATGGTCAGTGACATCACTCATGACATCACTGATGACACCATCCAGTGAATGTGTGTCTTTCTGAAAAATAAATATATTTTATATATGTATATGTTAAGGTTGATGGAAGAATAAATGTTTAAATAAGTGTCGAAATGGATGTTTTTTTTTTTTAAATTGATTGGTAAACTGGCTTATTAAGTGTATCTTAGTGAATACATATATTAGTGAGTAATGTTTAAATATTTAAATATATGTATCAGTGTTTTACTTTGTGTATAAGTGGCTGCATGGGTTGGTGAGTAGCTACATGTGTGTGTATATGGGTTATTAGATGTTTTTTTAGTATCAGTATGAGTGTCTGTATGGTTTGGTGGGGCTGTTACTTAGCACATAGATGCATCAATGACTGACTCACTGTTTGTATGTGTTTTGAAGACAGCATTTGGGTAGGATTGTATGGGTGGATGAGTGTGTATATGTGTGTGTTAGAGAGTGAATGCCTCTCTCACTAGTGTCTTTGTGAGTAACTACATATGTTTTAATCTTGTATATATGAGCATTGATGTATATAAGTAAGTATATGTGAGAGTGAGAGATTGAAAGAGTTCCTGTTTAAATAAGTATGTGTTTCTATAAGTGATTGTTTAAGAGAGTAAGTATGTGTAAGTTTCCTTAGAAGTAATGTGCTAATGTGTGTATAGTTGTATATGCAAATAAATGGATGTTTATTAGTTTATTTGCATGTGTGAGTATATGTGTGAGTAAGTTTTTGATGACTGTCGGTGTGTAACAGGATGAATAGGGGTATCACTACATATGATTGAGTGAGTATATGTATGAGTGACTATATAAAACTGTTGGTAAATATGTGAATGTGTACATAGATGGTGGAATTACTGAATAGTTTTTTTTGTAAATGTTAGTTTCTATTTTTGAATATGTGTTTCAAGGGTTACTTTACAGTGAAAGGAGGTCTGTCACTCTATCACAAGGACGATGTCATCAGTGATGTCATGAGTGATGTCACTGACCATGTCATGAGTGATATAATATGTGATGTCATCAGCAGTGCATTGCACGCGCAAGTTATAGTGAGTCCGACTAACTATGACGTGGGAATTTCAATGGTTTTATATCAGTAAAATTTCCAGCTAACTATAACTGGTGTGAAACCTATGGTTTTTTCAGTGAATTTAATAGGTTTTTTAAAGGCTAATTCCTAACTATAACCGGTGTGAAACCTATGGTTTTTTCAGTGAATTTCATAGGTTTTTTAAATGCTAATTCCTAACTATAACTGGTGTGAAACCTATGGTTTTTTCAGTGAATTTCATAGGTTTTTTTAATGCTAATTTTTAACTTTTTGTAGGGCTTCATACCTATGTACTTTTTAGTGAATTTCTAAGCTTATTTTTTCGCAAATGTCTTTAGCTGAGAAAGGTATGTTTTTCTAAAAATGAACACTATAATGTATATTAAGATACTATTTTTATTTTGAAAGAGTATTTTACTTTTTTTAAAAAAATTTTACTTTGGATCGCTCCCGGTGCGCGTACCAGTGAACGCCCTGGTGCGCGTACCGTCAGCGCTCCAACAAAAAAAAAGAAAAAAAAATTAATGAAGGAGTGACCATAAGGAATGGGGACAGAGAGAGTGGTGTTAAGAGAAAGAGAGCTAAAGGGAGGAACACAGAGGGACTGTGTAATAGATAGTAAGACAGATAAAAAGTGTAAGAGGAAGTAACTGAGAAAAGAAAAATGAATAAGGGAGCAAAAGAAAAGAAGAAATAGGAAGAAGACTAAAGCAGAGGTTCTGGGAGAATGTAAATGGATGATGAAAGTAAAAGGAAGGACAGTTAGGTATGGGAATGACAGGTAGTGACGGAATGAGAGGAAAGGAATAGTAGTGATGGAGGGAAAGTAAATAGCAGTGAATATAAGCAAAGAGGGGTGAAACAGGGTACATGTAAGTGAATAACGGTAAGACATGGGGAATAATAGAGCGAAAGAAGAGAGAGAGTAAAAGAAGGAGTGTCACAAAGGGACTAAGTGAAACAGTAAAAAAGGTAAGTGAAGGAGTGTGCATAGACAGAGGTACTGAAAGAAGTTGAATGTGGTAGAAAGTAAACATGGAAGAAAAGAATACGTGAGAAAAGCAAAGTAAGGAAACAGGGGTGAGGTAGGGTGAGAGAAAAATAGTGAAAATAAAACCAAAGGTGATAACAAAAAAGATTTTGTAAACACACTTACCATATAATCAATGCAAACTTGTATCTGTGAAAGATAAAAGAAAAAACACGTTATAATTACTTAAAAATATATAATAAAATAGAAGCAACAGTTCATGAGGTTTAAAAATCAACAAAAGTTTACTAAGAAATTAAGCAATAGTGAAGGATACAAAAACAGAAAGAAAGGAATGTAGAAAGAGAAAAAAAAAGGAAAAAGAAATAGAAAGAAAACAAATTCCTAAAGATAAATAAGATACTAAAAGAATGTAAGATATCAAAACAAAATCAGTAAAGATAAGAAAATAAAAGAAAAATGAGTGAAAAGGAGAGAAGTCTGATTGAGAAACTGTAAATAAAAAAGAGGAATAGAAGATGATTGAGAGTGAGTGAAGTGAAGTCACAGAGTGAAGGGATGAAAGGAATGAAGTTAGTATAGAACGATGGATAAAACAGGAGTGAGAGAGTAAGTACACAGAAAGACAAAAGGAAGAACTAAGTGAACTACAGTACAATGAGTGCGAAAGAAAAAAAAATGGAGAAAAAGAAAGAGAGGGTTAGTAAACTAAAGCAGTGGTACTGTGAGAATATGAAAAAGATAAAAAGTGGTGGAAGGAACAGAGGAAATGCAGACAGTTCCTATTAGATTGAGAAGTTGTGAATGAAGTGCACTAAAGAAACAGCGATGAAAAAAGAGTGTAAATTAGTAAAGAGAGGTAAATAAGGGTGAAAAAGAAAATGAGTGTAAGACAATGTGAACACAATATAAATTACACAATGCAAACTACACAATAACTTCTACAATATGTTACATTATTTATTTTTACTGTTCTCAGAATACATTGAATTTCACTTAAATTAGTGAGATCAAAGTCTTCATCATATAACAGTGGGAAAAAAAAAACACAATCTAAAAGATTGTGTTTAAAAAAAACCATTCAAACATACATCTCATATATGTACACTAATCTTTGATTCACTTACTTTTCCGTGAGGCCAAATTGCAGATAGTGAAGGTCCTTTTGGTGGAAAAAAAGTCTGCTGTGCTCTATAACTTCCATTTCATCGACTTCCTATGAAAAAAGATCTAAGAACATCATATCTTACACTTTCCTCACGGCCAATTTGTGTCAGATATATCAGTATTTTTTACTTTGAGATCCACTTAAAGTATCTACATGAGATAAATAATTTAAAATATTAGATTAACTAACTAACTAACTAACTTTTAGTATCTATTCCCGTCTTCAAAGGCCAATTCCCTTTACTAAAACTTTGGTTTTAAAAACACTAGATAAGAATTTGTAGAGTCATAAGGCAAACGTTGTTTATAAGTTAAATGAGAATCATTGCAGTAACTCCATCCATTTTCAGATTTTAAGTAGCATGTATAATGTCCTGAGGTTGTCGAAGATCCATCATGATAAATAATAGCTTCAGTTGTAAAGGTTCTTCCTGAAATTGATAACTGAGAAGCTACAAAATTTTTGATAGAAGTTGTCAATTTAGTTCCATCAGGTCTACATCATTGGAAAACTAAAATGATATACTGACCATAACTTTGTATGAATAATGTGGATAGCATTGGACACTTACATTGGGTACACACCATATTATGATCTGCTGCTTTAACTAGATTTTTAAATGATACTGATTTACAGTCTGGTAAAGTCAAATATATAAATCTTTCAGTGTCTATTCTAGTAGTACTTGATGAACTACAATTGTGGCAGTCATGCTGCCATTGATAAGAAATGCTGAAAAGATTATCTACATCTACACCTTCATCTTCCAAAACACCAAACATATACATTAAAAATTCCTGACAATCCTGCTGAATGTTCTGTGAAAATTTATCTTGACCAGAACACATATCTAAAATATTTCGAATTTCTGTTACACTTTCTATATGGCCGAGATACCCGCCACCCCCTCTCAACACACTCCCCAAGGATGGGAACCGGAAACAGTTCTGAACTTTTGGAAGACGGGAGGGAGTGACCCTCCCGGCCGTATTTATTAAAATATGAAACAAAATTAAAACATTAAAATAACAGTTTCATATTATGTACAATTTCATTACCACATTGCGATGTTTGGCTCACCTTAACATATTCTCTAATACAAAGGTTCTCCTAGCCGAACTAACATCCTACAAAACATTAACTTGACATTTTGAAATTGTACATCCTAACGTTTAAGGGCCAACGGCAAGGTCGTAACCGGTGTCAAGATCCCTAAACCAGAAATATCCCCCTCACTTGTGAGGGGCGACCGCACAGAGGTGTACCTCAAGTGCAACTACCAATTTCCCTTGACTTGACGGGGGCCCCAATAAACTCGACGCCACTTAAAGGTCGTCCGAGGACTCGTGTGAGGTATCTAGAAGGTAGCGTAGACCCCCTCCCAAACCCCACACAACTTACCACATCTGCCGTCGCAGATATCCTGGCCCCGGGAAATTCCCCAGGTGGGGGCTGTAGCCCCTCCTACCCAGGAAGGGGCTTTGACCGCCTTTCCTTTTCTTTCGGCGTCCCATCCTTAGAAGGGACCGCCTACCCGTTGAGGGGCCTATGGCCACCTCCCTCGAGCGCTCCCATCCGTAATGGGTGACGCCCACTCATAGGGATCTACCAATTAGTGCACACCGATCATGACCTTACCGCCCGACCAAAATAAATACGACAATTTAGCTAAAATCACTCAATTACAAAACACCATAACCATTTCATATGTGATTACTGATCAAATATTAGTGCAGAATAACTTTATTTGAAAAAACATACTGTAGATGACCATTCTTTATTGCATATTCAAAAGAACACGACCATCACCACAACCTGCAAAAAATAGAATTGCCACATCAAAGCTTTATTCAAAACAACTGGCTGTCCTCAGGGGCCGGTGGGTGGGTCAAAATTGGCTCTTCGTTCCGTCTCGAGCTCACGTGCAGCGAGGGGGTGAAGCTTCAGAGCACAGGAACAAGAGGATGCGTTCTTGGCTTGTTGCTCCTTTTATCCGTCTTCGGGGCGGGCGTAAACCCGCCCCTGCCTGCCCCTAGGGCGTGGCCGGCCGCGTCAGTGTCTAGGCCAGCCCACTCTAGGGCGGGAAAAAGCGCACCCCGGCTACGCCGCTTCGGGCATACCAGCCGAGGCTCGCCTCCCGCCCACAAAATGGCTTCCCGGGGGGCTCGTGGTACTCAACCATACGTTCGGGGGGACCGAATGGTCGCCCCTTTCCATATGGCCGAGATACCCGCCACCCCCTCTCAACACACTCCCCAAGGATGGGAACCGGAAACAGTTCTGAACTTTTGGAAGACGGGAGGGAGTGACCCTCCCGGCCGTATTTATTAAAATATGAAACAAAATTAAAACATTAAAATAACAGTTTCATATTATGTACAATTTCATTACCACATTGCGATGTTTGGCTCACCTTAACATATTCTCTAATACAAAGGTTCTCCTAGCCGAACTAACATCCTACAAAACATTAACTTGACATTTTGAAATTGTACATCCTAACGTTTAAGGGCCAACGGCAAGGTCGTAACCGGTGTCAAGATCCCTAAACCAGAAATATCCCCCTCACTTGTGAGGGGCGACCGCACAGAGGTGTACCTCAAGTGCAACTACCAATTTCCCTTGACTTGACGGGGGCCCCAATAAACTCGACGCCACTTAAAGGTCGTCCGAGGACTCGTGTGAGGTATCTAGAAGGTAGCGTAGACCCCCTCCCAAACCCCACACAACTTACCACATCTGCCGTCGCAGATATCCTGGCCCCGGGAAATTCCCCAGGAGGGGGCTGTAGCCCCTCCTACCCAGGAAGGGGCCTTGACCGCCTTTCCTTTTCTTTCGGCGTCCCATCCTTAGAAGGGACCGCCTACCCGTTGAGGGGCCAATGGCCACCTCCCTCGAGCGCTCCCATCCGTAATGGGTGACGCCCACTCATAGGGATCTACCAATTAGTGCTCACCGATCATGACCTTACCGCCACAGGCCGGATAGTTGACCGGCTATCCGGACCCCCCACACACTCCTACCTAAAGGTCATGTCTTAAAGTCCCCAGCCAAGCTATCAGGTCTCCTATGAGTAATTCGTTCCCAATCCGGGACAAATGAACACCATCGCCCAAATACATACTGTCCCCTTTAATACAACCATGCGAAATAGAATGCAGTGTACCTGAACGGAACAATCGACTCACTTTATTATTAATCTTCCTTACTGAATGATTCAGAGCAGAAACTGAAAGAGCCCCCCGCCACACTTTTCGCGGGATCAAATGGGACCATGCGATTGTGCACCCTGGAACTCTTCTCGCTATCCAACTTACAGTGGAAAGCATTTCCTCAAGAAGTAGTCGTCTACCAGTGGACACCAAATCGTTGCCCCCGAGATGCACTATGACTATAGCCGGCGGTGACCTCGTCCGCCCTAACAGACCCTCAAAAAATGATTGGAACTGGTCAATACAGAGCCCGCCCTTTCCGTAGAAGGACACACTGTACCCGTATTCCCCAGCCACGTGAATCATGTCACCTGCTTTGAATACGTCCGCGGCCCGCCTCACGTATGAGTGGCCCACGACCCACACCTCCTTTTTCACAGCCGGTGATGTCTGACCGCTGACCCGGTGTTGGGTCGACTGCATAGTCCGCCCCGCCTCGTAGGCTTGCGCAACTGAAAACCAAACAAAAACAAGAAGCGTGAGTACATCATTACAGCTTCACAACATGTGCAACCGCACATACCTTTTATAACAGTTGGAGGACCAACGCCCCACACGTTTAATTTGTTCGACATTCAGACCCTTGGCTGTAGCCTCAGTAGCAGCCCCTATCCGAAAGGAATGGGTCCCAAACTCGCCGGGGTTCAAGCCCGCAGCGGAAATTGACATCGCAAGCACCCGCTGAAACTGAAACCTCGTCAGTGGGGTGGTGTCAGCGTGTCTCAACAAAGTCCCCCCCCATGATGCCACCCTTTGCGCTAAATATTCCTCTACGCAACTTACTGGGCACATGGAGGACCCGGGAATCCTTTGTATGATTATGCAGTCCCCCACCGCACCCTGGTCGGACTTGGACCTGACAAATGAGATGGACATTGTCTCCCCTCTGACCTGAACGTGCTCTCGGCACAGTCCCCCCGTCACATCCCGCTTGTTCCTTGCTACTAGTTCGCTTACCCGCATAGCCCCATGGAATGCCAGCGCAAAAGCGGCTCGGAATAACACTGTTTCATACTGGGATGAACACGTTGAAGGGAGTACAGATAATAACAGGGCCAGCCTATCCAGACCTATCGGGCGCCTTTCATCTACTCTGCGACCCTCAAGGCGTTGCCACCCACGTAGCGCTTTTTGTACAACGAAAGACGCTGTCGGGTCCTGGATCCCATAGGCCCTTGCCACAAAGGAAATGGCTGCCCGATGCCTCTGGGCCGTAGCCACAGATTTGCCTGCCTGATGTAAAGACAGCAAAAAATTTACCACCCACTCCTCCTGGCCCCAAAGTTCCTCTCTAGCAGTCCCCAAAAAGGCCAAATAGGAACGGAACGCCCCTTCATATGCCTTTCTTGTCCTGGGTGCTAAACTCTCTCCCATGAGGTTTCGTAGTTCGGGGCACCGAGAGACCAGAGAGCTTCGGGAAAGGGTGCCGCCACCGGGTCCGCTGTGGGCAGAAAACCCCAGAAGGCCTGTATACGGAAACGAGAAAGCGCATCAGCCGCTTGGTTCATCACCCCCGGCACGTGTCTTGCTTTAAATATTACATTCAATTGCATACATAACAAGACAATTTCTTTGAGCAGCCTCAGGATCCATTTGCATCGTGCCGCTTGGCTATTGATACACTCGACCACGGTCATGTTATCAGACCAGAATACCACAGAGTGATCTCTCAACCCCTCCGGCCAAGTTTTCAGGGCCACCAGAATGGGGAACAGTTCAAGAAAAGCAATGTTACTCGTCAGCCCACCCTCATGCCACCATGACGGCCATTTTTGAGCTGACCATTGTGTGCCAAATATGGCGCCAAAACCAATGCTCCCTGCCGAGTCTGTCCACAGGCCCAGCTCCTCAGAGGATACCGCCGGTTTGTTCCAGACAACTCGACCATTGAAATCCGCCAGAAATGCTAACCAAATGCGCATGTCCTGGCGAACCTCGGCCGAAAGCCTCGTGCGATGGTGGCCCTCCTTTAAGCCGACCATGGCTTGAGCGATCGAGCGAGAAAAGGGGGCGGGCCATCGGCATTACTCTCAGGGCGAAATTCAACTGACCCACCAATTGTTGTAATTGCTGCAATTTAACCTTAGACAGGCTAATACATGTCTCCAGGGATGCCCTGAACCTGAGCACTTTTTCTCTTGGTAAACGAAAACAACCCTCCTCCGAGTCGAGCTCGATCCCCAAAAACTCCAGGCAAGTCGAAGGACCCACTGTCTTACCAGGTGCCAATGGCACACCAAAATGATTCATTAAGGCACAAAATTCATTCAAGGCCTGACCACATTCCGGATCCCCGGCTGCCCCTAGAAACAAAAAATCATCGAGATAATGCATAACATGATGAAACCCCGTCTTCTTTGTGAAGACCCATTGCAGGAAACAACTGAACTGCTCAAAATAGGAACAAGATATAGAGCACCCCATTGGCATACATCTATCCATGTAATAGTGTCCCTGAAACATGAAACCAAGAAGACGCTGATCGTCTGGATGTACCGGGAGCAACCGGAACGCTGACTCGATATCAGATTTTGCCATCAGCGCCCCGGGCCCTAGGCGATTCAATATGGCTACAGCCTCATCGAAAGATGCATACCGTACTGAACACACTGCTGGGTCTATTGCATCATTTACGGAAAGACCACGTGGGGCCGACAAATTATGTATCAGCCGAAACTCACCCGGGTCCTTCTTGGGGACCACCCCTAAAGGGGAACAAATAAAGTTAGCGACCGGTGGATCGTGAAACGGACCGGCGACTCGACCTCGAGCCACCTCTTTCCCAATCTTCTCTTGTACCACGGTCGTGTGCTGCAAGACTGATATTTGGTTTTTACATTTCGCTAAACCCTGAAACTCCCCCACTGGAATGCGGAAACCATATGAGAAACCGTTTCGCAACACCCCAGCGGAAGCATGATCCGGGTATTCGCTGAGCCAAGGAATCATCGCCATGGTATCAATCGGAGTAGGTAAAGGCGCCCCTCGGACTATTTCAGACCTGTTTGGCGCCTCCTCTACCCCCGTTATCACCCGTTTTGGCTCTGCACATGGACTCAGGATGGGACGCTTGCCCACACCCACTACATTCGTGCCTAAATTTGCATGACCCCTGGGGCCTCGTACATTTTCCCCTGTTAAAATTCCAACAACTCCCCTTTTTACCTGTGGTGCCGTTCGGCCTGGATTGGTATTCGTTACTCGCGCCTGATCGAAAGGGGGTCCCCGAATATTGGCGGGAGGACTCCCCCCCATTACTCCCCACTAATGGCAAATTCAACATCCCAGTATCCGCCATTTTTGACCAAGACACAGAATCGTAACAATCCCAAGTTAAGTTTTTATCATGTTCCTTCGCTTTTCTGAAAATATTATCGTAACAGAACCACTGATTGCCCCCATGCGACACAGAATACCCCATGATCCGTGACTGATAAATCGGCAATTCAGACAGCAATTCGGGCCTACGTTCACCCAGGATGGATGTAAAAATCCCCCATGCTTTGCCCCAATTGCCAATGTTTTCATTTACCTTGAAGGCGGCCATCTTTGCGCGCCAAACCGCCGGATGCATGAGCTCCTTTTGGCTCTTAACATACTCCATCTCATAATGATCGGTAAGTAACGAGAAGATGTTTACATACTCATCTGCCCATATCTTCTCCTTAATAGCTAGAGGGACATGTTGACCCAATTTTTCCCTTTGTGACGGGGCAGACTCATCCCTCGCAATCGGCAATGGCCGCTTACCTGAACCGGAAGCTGTATCTGCGGCTGGGCCTGTTCCAGGTGGCTTCCCTCCTGCTGCGACCGGCGCGATAACTGGCGATGCTGCCTTCGCTGCCTCCCTTGTTTCACGCAGTTGCCTCATCAAAACCCGTGCTTCATCAGCCGTGGCGCCCTCGTTATTTTTTCCCAACCACGCTGCTAATTGTGCGGCCAGCTCGGGCGGCATATCCTCGCCGGACACAGGGGTGACCACCACGGGAATCGGATTCCCCTCCGCGGGTACCGGAGTTGGATCTTGGAGTGGGGTGCAGGGAACCGGGATGTCCCCTCCAGCTGCTCCCCTTCTTGGTCTCTTGCCTTTTCCTCCCGGAGCAGTTCCAGCCAACGGACGTTTCGGTCCCTCTTCGCCATCTTTCTCCGCCATTCGCTTCTTTAGGTCAGTCACCTCCTTCATAAGAACACGCAACATCTGGTCGGTACGGCAGATGTGGTAAGTTGTGTGGGGTTTGGGAGGGGGTCTACGCTACCTTCTTAGGCATTCTCCAACAGAGTATCTGTAAAAACAACAAGAAAGATTACCACACTCAAAATTGGCTCTTCGTTCCGTCTCGAGCTCACGTGCAGCGAGGGGGTGCAGCTTCAGAGCACAGGAACAAGAGGATGCGTTCTTGGCTTGTTGCTCCTTTTATCCATCTTCGGGGCGGGCGTAAACCCGCCCCTGCCTGCCCCTAGGGCGTGGCCGGCCGCGTCAGTGTCTAGGCCAGCCCACTCTAGGGCGGGAAAAAGCGCGCCCCGGCTACGCCGCTTCGGGCATACCAGCCGAGGCTCGCCTCCCGCCCACAAAATGGCTTCCCGGGGGGCTCGTGGTACTCAACCATACGTTCCGGGGGACCGAATGGTCGCCCCTTTCCATTTGTGCTGTAACACTGCTACATTTCTCAAACACAGAATTCAATAAACCACACAATCTTTGATCCCGATCCCGATTTTCAACAATCTGTTCTTGTAAACTTTTAAGAAAAAAAACAACATTAATCACTACATTAGCATAGCAGTTGACACCAGAACTATTTTCAAACTGAAATCCAACAACATTTTCTCCACAATTCTTTTTCTTCCTGTTTTCAATTACAGTTTTCTCTACTTTTTGTCTTTTTGCAACTACCTCACTACAATTATCCTCATTTCTTCTTTTTCGGCCTACCACACGTTTTTCAAACAGAGGATATTGAGGCAAATGTGGAGCATATTCTCTTCTTAATCTATTGTATTCTTTAACACAATCTAGATCTGCAGAAATCTTTGTCTCATCACACGCAATCAAGTACAATCCTGATAAAGTTCTGACTCATGATAATGCCACATATGCCATACCCTCTTTAAACACAGATCTTCCAATGTTCACTAAAGCACAATCTACACTTAAACCTTGAGATTTATGAATTGTCACCGCATACGCCAAACAAACAGGAAACTGTTTTCGGCGAACATATAAGTCTTTTACAAGTAAAAATCTAGCAGAACCACGACTTATTTGTTGTACTTGTTCAATGCCATCAAATTTTATTTTTAAAAATTCAATTCCATCTCTATTTATGTAATTCACAAAATCAACAACATAACCCATTGCTCCATTTACCAGACCTCTTTCAACATTTAAATTCCTTCTCAAAATGATACGACAATTTAAACACACATTCAGAGTCTTTTCAAAACCAGCTGTTTTTGAAATACTTTTCTCCAATGAATCCAATTTAGTTTTCACATTTTCAGACAAAACAATTGTTGCACCCATATGCTCTATTTTATCTATTGCTTCCAGTTTCACAATCTCTTCATTTTCTAACTCTAATATTTTGTTGTTGAAGATGGAACATTCTTGCAGAGTTGGCATCAAACATATCCCAGATTTCTTCTCAGTCATTTTTTTAAAAATATTCTCTGGAAGAATGTTTTCATTTGGATACAAATTTGAAATTAATCGACTATGCAAAGCTTTTTTCCCAAGCTCAGTCACTTTTCCAATTCTTACATCTTGTAGAATATTTTTATAATCTTCATCCTTGGCCTGCCGCATATTTTGAAGCAGTTCAGCATATTTAAAATTTAGCCATATATTAACATTTCCAATGCTTCCAAGGGACTTCCTGGTATCTTCATGTGTGAGCATTTTAAACACTGGTTGTCCTTTTACTGGAGTCAACTGCAATAGATCTCCAAAAACAATAATGTGTTTTCCTCCAAATAACACATCATACTCTGTTTTAAGAATGTCTTGCATTCTCAAATGCACAAAAGCAAGCATTAGATTGTAGACCATGCTTACTTCATCAATGATAAGAAGTTTCATTTTCTTCAAGACTCTTGAAACTTCAGAACACGCATCTCCAGATAACTTGTTGTAATGCAATTTATTATCATGTTCAACTGGCAGCATCAATAAACGATGTAGAGTAATCCCTTTAATGTTATGTGCTGCCAGACCAGTTGGAGCAGTTACAACACAAGACAGTGGTGAATCAGTCCTTTTCTGCAGATAACTTGCAATGGCTTTAATTAGAAAACTTTTTCCTGTCCCCGCTGCTCCACTTACGTACAGTCGGACAGGGTCAAATGATATACATGAGCACTCTTTTTTCTCATGTCTGAATCCATGTTCAATCTGCTCTGTGACTTCATCATATATCTTTTTCTGCTCAATGTTTAGTTGCTTTACCAAATCTTCTAAGTTAACTCCATCCTCTTGAGCTTGTTCCATAGCTCTTTCCACCTCATCCATGGCAGTGGCAGCTTCATTTTGGATAATTGGTCCTCCTAGTGGATCCTGGCTCAATGAAGTAGAACTCTGACTATCTTGAGAACTGTTTCTAGCTATCTCTTCAGCAATTGTGGTTTCTTGCTCCATTTCTGCATTCAACATTTGCAGATAATTTAGAAAAATAGGACATTCGATGGTATCCTTAGTTGCATTAAAAGAGTCTTCATAACAGAGAAAATCTCCAAGTAGTTCCTCTTCTGTACGCCATGGCTTAAAGAGTTGCAAAAGAGCTAAATAGTAAAATTCTCTTTTGTCTGGAACTTCACAACTCAATTTTCGATGATTAATCAAATGGCCTTTTTTCTGCTTTACTAGACATCCTTCATAGCCAATGAGTGCATATTTTCCATTATTGATATCTTCTGTGATGTTCCTCTTATAACTGTAGTTTTGAAGAACTTCATACAAACAAGTGTTCTGAAGGTGAGTACTTCTATTTGGATAGTATGTATCCAACATATTTGTCTTCAAAATATCTGTACTGTTTGGTTCTTTCTCCGCCAAATATTCAATTTCTTGTACAGATTTCAAAACTCGGTTTCGTGTTGCAGCAAGACCAAGACTCACCCAAATGATTGTTCTTGATTTGGCATAGAGACTTGCTGATGATAACCGATCAGAACATTCATATGCTCCAATTTCTCGATGCGACAACATCTTCAGACTGAAACTGTATAATTTCTTGCTTAGACTCCCACATTTCCTTCAGTTCTGTCTTTTCTTTTTTTGTGATGTAAGATGTCACATATCGAGCCACAGCAATAGAGTTGTCAGCAACGAACTGAATATCCATGTTAGCATTCCACATGGACAAAATCACTGGGTTGTAATCGTTGATGTACTTAGATTCTTCATTTCTTTTCAAATTATATGTATTTTTGGGAGATTTCCTCATCACAGTATGTCGTAGAGATGACATTAAATTATTTACTCTTCCCTTAGAAATCACTGGTCGAGGAAATGCAAAACGACATTTCGTGTAGTACTTTTCCTTGTTTTTAAATTTTCGACGACAGTACTTTCCACAACGATGAGATTGAAAACGTAAAACTTGTTGCCTTAAATTGTTTTCTTCAGTAGATTTTGGAACAGCACATGTTGAATACTCTTCAATGAAACTCATCACTGTTTCATCTGAATCTGATCCAAATTTGGGTGCATCTTTAATCCACAACAACATATGTATATGAGGAGCACCTCTCGCTTGATATTCCTTCCTCCAAAAGAAATCCAAAACCTCTCCAAGGGTAGGATTTTTTTTGTTGGTAATAAAAGACATCATAGCTTCAAATCTATGATTAAAATATCTGCAAACATTCACTGGATCTAAAGAACACAGTTCTCCTGGTGTTTTCAATTCTATATTTCGTATGTTTTCATTTGCCTCCCGTAGAAATTGAAGTAAATCGTCCCATGCATACTCAGCACAGCTAAGAGTGAGGAACCATGTAGGAGTTCCTAAGTTTCTTAGCATACATTTCAATTCTCCATGACGACGAAACCAATACTCATTGGTTCCACGTTGACATGCCATGAGATTGATTAGCTGAGATTCCAAAATACTGTCTTGCAGATTAACTTTCTCCATAAAGTCCCTTGCACAAACATTTTGAAAATGAGCTCCACTTTTCAATATATGATTAACTGCATAAGAAAGCCCAGACAAATCACTTTCAAACAGAAGATGAAATAAATATGGAATACATTGACGAAACCTTGGATCTTCAGCATATAATCTTAGAGTCCGGTATTCAGCTGCAGGAATTTGAACTGGTCGATCATCATATCGTCCACCACAACCTGTTGGAAATAATTGTGGAAAACAACGAGCTTCCAAACTTTCTTCCCATACACTAATGGGACTTCCTTTTGCTGCTTTCATTTGAAACAAGTCAATTGCATTTCCCATTACTTCTTTTGAATGCAAAGGATGAACAGTATAATGTTCATATATTTCTTCAGTTCTAGACACATCAACTTTTTCAATTTGACCAACTGAAGAATCACTATCTTCTTCTATAGCTGTTTCCTCTGCTCCAACACTTACATCTTTGTAGTACTCATTGTTTTTGACCAAATACAACGTTGCCTTTTTGACTTTTTTAACATCCACTAAATCTTGCCAGATTTTCTTACTCTTTGTTGGAACCCCATTAACTAGAATAACTAAAGGATCTTCTTCTACTCTTTCTACACCAATTGTATCAATATTTTTCTTTACATCTAGAGGCAAATAAACAACTCTTCCCTTTAATCCTCTCAGTAAATCTGATGGAGGCAATTTCCCTGTCTTAGGCTCCATGCGTACAATAGCCTGAAAAGGATGGACACATTGAATCAAAATAGATTCATAAGTATTTAGATCCATCAATTCAGAAGGAATATCTATCAACCGAAGATTATTATAAACTGCTCTAGCAGGCATTTTATTTTCATTTAATTTATTTAAACAATAATTACAAATACGCTGATCCAAACTCAAATCAAATGTATTCTCCACCAACAAATAACTTACAAAATCCTTCCATTCACTATTATTTTCCAATTCACTTTTTGCATATAAATCAACTAACCTAGTCTAAATCTTATAATGAGTCCGTCGACAACACACACAAGTTAAATTAGGCCTTTCACTTGCTTTCACCTTAAACTTGATAATTTCCTCATCAAACTTTTCAATACTTGAAATCTGTCCATTATCTTCTGCATTACCATCCATTACTATATCTATTTCTACACTGTCCTCTTTGTTCCCAAAATAACAAAACTCAATTTCTTCACAAATAGTCTTCACATCCACTTCAGATCCATGCAAAAGAGCACTGTTTAACTGTTTAAGCTTAAGTGCGGGACTTTTTGCATAATACAACTTTCTCACTAATTTCCTCACGTTATTATGATGCACTGCTAACATCCTAAAATGATGAAAAACACTCCGACAAACTTTTCTAGAAAGACAAGCTAGTGAATGCCCATGCAAACCTGTGCTTTCTCTCACTCTACAAGGATCTAACTCTTGCAGGATCTTCATTTTTTGTTTGAGACTTTTCTTACTATATGTACGTAAGAAATTTCTAAGCAAATCGATTGATTCCTGTCGCACACTACAAATACTACTGCATTTCCATGTGTACACTGGACCCTTAGTACGTCTCCCTAAAACTTCATCAGCTAACACCTCTTCTGCATCTCTAGATACAAGTTTCTCTTTTTCCATCACACAACCATCTTTCACCTCATATGCTCGACCACTGGTGTCAACTGCATGCACCAAATCATTTTCCTGAAAGTAACTCTCCTCATTGAAAAAAGGCTCAGAACTTGAACTATGTATCCATTCACCAGAAAATACTTCACAAAAATTACTCCGATTAATAATTCTTTTCCATCTACTGTTCGATTTGAAAACATCAATGGCCTTATTAAGTATCCTAATTCTATTGATTATTAAAATAAATAATTTTTTCTTAACTTCAAAAGCCTGATCAACAATCTTTTCTACACTTTTCTTTTTCTTGTAAAAAGCAGCTCTCAGTTTACTTTTCTTATCATTTTTTAGCAAATTTAAAACTACCCTATTGCGAAACATTCGCCTACGAATGTCCCTAAAAAGATTTACCCTTCTATTGCTATCCATTCTCTTCTCTCCTGCTCCAATGGAGACATTTTTTGTGGGCCTCTCCTTCCTTTTTAGATTTGTTGACTTTTTCTGTATATTCACATTAGCAATATCATTTTTTTTTCTACGACATATGTTGCGAAGAAAAGACTTAATTGGCTTACCAGAAACTTTTCTGGTGTTTTTTGAAGTAGTTGTTGAAGAGGATTCCATAAACTCTGTTGTTGATGTTCTCCTTTTTCGTATGGTATTTTTGATAATTCTTTGCCTTGAAGGCATTTTTGCTTGCTTTTCAGAAGTTGATTTGAATCTGTTGTTCTGTTAAAAAAACACATGAAAGACCACTATTAGCAAACAACAAAGTAATGTTAAAAAGCAAACAATATAAACAATAAATTGCAACATATTTAAGTTTATACAATAGCAACTCAGGGCCTTATTTATAAAGGCCTTGCGCCACCAGTGCGTCACTTATTACCCATGTTTAAAGTGATGCATCAGCTGCACAAGGCAATCATAAAAAAGGGCCAAATGCAAATTCCAATCAATTGCACCCAAAAATCGATTTTTGAATAACATGTAAGAATCACTGCGCAGAACCTATGTACAACCACTCAATATCAGCAAACAAAGTCAGGGCCTTATTTATAAAGGCCTTGCGCCACCAGTGCGTCACTTATTACCCATGTTTAAAGTGATGCATCAGCTGCACAAGGCAATCATAAAAAAGGGCCAAATGCAAATTCCAATCAATTGCACCCAAAAATCGATTTTTGAATAACATGTAAAAATCACTGCGCAGAACCTATGTACAACCACTCAATATCAGCAAACAAAGTCAGGGCCTTATTTATAAAGGCCTTGCGCCACCAGTGCGTCACTTATTACCCATGTTTAAAGTGATGCATCAGCTGCACAAGGCAATCATAAAAAAGGGCCAAATGCAAATTCCAATCAATTGCACCCAAAAATCGATTTTTGAATAACATGTAAGAATCACTGCGCAGAACCTATGTACAACCACTCAATATCAGCAAACAAAGTCAGGGCCTTATTTATAAAGGCCTTGCGCCACCAGTGCGTCACTTATTACCCATGTATAAAATGATGCACCACTAGCACAAGGCAATCATAAAAAAGGGCCAAATGCAAATACCAATCAATTGCACCCAAAAATCGATTTTTGAATAACATGAAAGAAACACTGCGCAGAACCTATGTACAACCACTCAATATCATCAAACAAAGTCAGGGCCTTATTTATAAAGGCCTTGCGCCACCAGTGCGTCACTTATTACCCATGTTTAAAGTGATGCATCAGCTGCACAAGGCAATCATAAAAAAGGCCCAAATGCAAATACCAATCAATTGCACCCAAAAATCAATTTTTGAATAACATGAAAGAAACACTGCGCAGAACCTATGTACAACCACTCAATATCAGCAAACAAAGTCAGGTCCTTATTTATAAAGGCCTTGCGCCACCAGTGCGTCACTTATTACCCATGTTTAAAGTGATGCATCAGCTGCACAAGGCAATCATAAAAAAGGGCCAAATGCAAATTCCAATCAATTGCACCCAAAAATCGATTTTTGAATAACATGTAAGAATCACTGCGCAGAACCTATGTACAACCACTCAATATCAGCAAACAAAGTCAGGGCCTTATTTATAAAGGCCTTGCGCCACCAGTGCGTCACTTATTACCCATGTTTAAAGTGATGCATCAGCTGCACAAGGCAATCATAAAAAAGGGCCAAATGCAAATTCCAATCAATTGCACCCAAAAATCGATTTTTGAATAACATGTAAGAATCACTGTGCAGAACCTATGTACAACCACTCAATATCAGCAAACAAAGTCAGGGCCTTATTTATAAAGGCCTTGCGCCACCAGTGCGTCACTTATTACCCATGTTTAAAGTGATGCATCAGCTGCACAAGGCAATCATAAAAAACGGCCAAATGCAAATTCCAATCAATTGCACCCAAAAATCGATTTTTGAATAAAATGTAAGAATCACTGCGCAGAACCTATGTACAACCACTCAATGTCAGCAAACAAAGTCAGGGCCTTATTTATAAAGGCCTTGCGCCACCAGTGCGTCACTTATTACCCATGTTTAAAGTGATGCATCAGCTGCACAAGGCAATCATAAAAAAGGGCCAAATGCAAATTCCAATCAATTGCACCCAAAAATCGATTTTTGAATAACATGTAAGAATCACTGCGCAGAACCTATGTACAACCACTCAATATCAGCAAACAAAGTCAGGGCCTTATTTATAAAGGCCTTGCGCCACCAGTGCGTCACTTATTACCCATGTATAAAATGATGCACCAGTTGCACAAGGCAATCATAAAAAAGGGCCAAATGCAAATACCAATCAATTGCACCCAAAAATCGATTTTTGAATAACATGAAAGAAACACTGCGCAGAACCTATGTACAACCACTCAATATCATCAAACAAAGTCAGGGCCTTATTTATAAAGGCCTTGCGCCACCAGTGCGTCACTTATTACCCTTGTATAAAATGATGCACCAGTAGCACAAGGCAATCATAAAAAAGGGCCAAATGCAAATACCAATCAATTGCACCCAAAAATCGATTTTTGAATAACATGTAAAAAACACTGCGCAGAACCTATGTACAACCACTCAATATCATCAAACAAAGTCAGGGCCTTATTTATAAAGGCCTTGCGCCACCAGTGCGTCACTTATTACCCATGTATAAAATGATGCACCAGTTGCACAAGGCAATCATAAAAAAGGGCCAAATGCAAATACCAATCAATTGCACCTAAAAATCGATTTTTGAATAACATGAAAGAAACACTGCGCAGAACCTATGTACAACCACTCAATATCAGCAAACAAAGTCAGGGCCTTATTTATAAAGGCCTTGCGCCACCAGTGCGTCACTTATTACCCATGTTTAAAGTGATGCATCAGCTGCACAAGGCAATCATAAAAAAGGGCCAAATGCAAATTCCAATAAATTTCACCCAAAAATCGATTTTTGAATAACATGTAAGAATCACTGCGCAGAACCTATGTACAACCACTCAATATCAGCAAACAAAGTCAGGGCCTTATTTATAAAGGCCTTGCGCCACCAGTGCGTCACTTATTACCCATGTTTAAAGTGATGCATCAGCTGCACAAGGCAATCATAAAAAAGGGCCAAATGCAAATTCCAATCAATTGCACCCAAAAATCGATTTTTGAATAACATGTAAGAATCACTGCGCAGAACCTATGTACAACCACTCAATATCAGCAAACAAAGTCAGGGCCTTATTTATAAAGGCCTTGCGCCACCAGTGCGTCACTTATTACCCATGTATAAAATGATGCACCAGTTGCACAAGGCAATCATAAAAAAGGGCCAAATGCAAATACCAATCAATTGCACCCAAAAATCGATTTTTGAATAACATGAAAGAAACACTGCGCAGAACCTATGTACAACCACTCAATATCATCAAACAAAGTCAGGGCCTTATTTATAAAGGCCTTGCGCCACCAGTGCGTCACTTATTACCCTTGTATAAAATGATGCACCAGTAGCACAAGGCAATCATAAAAAAGGGCCAAATGCAAATACCAATCAATTGCACCCAAAAATCGATTTTTGAATAACATGTAAAAAACACTGCGCAGAACCTATGTACAACCACTCAATATCATCAAACAAAGTCAGGGCCTTATTTATAAAGGCCTTGCGCCACCAGTGCGTCACTTATTACCCATGTATAAAATGATGCACCAGTTGCACAAGGCAATCATAAAAAAGGGCCAAATGCAAATACCAATCAATTGCACCTAAAAATCGATTTTTGAATAACATGAAAGAAACACTGCGCAGAACCTATGTACAACCACTCAATATCAGCAAACAAAGTCAGGGCCTTATTTATAAAGGCCTTGCGCCACCAGTGCGTCACTTATTACCCATGTTTAAAGTGATGCATCAGCTGCACAAGGCAATCATAAAAAAGGGCCAAATGCAAATTCCAATAAATTTCACCCAAAAATCGATTTTTGAATAACATGTAAGAATCACTGCGCAGAACCTATGTACAACCACTCAATATCAGCAAACAAAGTCAGGGCCTTATTTATAAAGGCCTTGCGCCACCAGTGCGTCACTTATTACCCATGTTTAAAGTGATGCATCAGCTGCACAAGGCAATCATAAAAAAGGGCCAAATGCAAATTCCAATCAATTGCACCCAAAAATCGATTTTTGAATAACATGTAAGAATCACTGCGCAGAACCTATGTACAACCACTCAATATCAGCAAACAAAGTCAGGGCCTTATTTATAAAGGCCTTGCGCCACCAGTGCGTCACTTATTACCCATGTATAAAATGATGCACCAGTTGCACAAGGCAATCATAAAAAAGGGCCAAATGCAAATACCAATCAATTGCACCCAAAAATCGATTTTTGAATAACATGAAAGAAACACTGCGCAGAACCTATGTACAACCACTCAATATCAACAAACAAAGTCAGGGCCTTATTTATAAAGGCCTTGCGCCACCAGTGCGTCACTTATTACCCATGTATAAAATGATGCACCAGTAGCACAAGGCAATCATAAAAAAGGGCCAAATGCAAATTCCAATCAATTGCACCCAAAAATCGATTTTTGAATAACATGAAAGAAACACTGCGCAGAACCTATCTACAACCACTCAATATCAGCAAACAAAGTCAGGGCCTTATTTATAAAGGCCTTGCGCCACCAGTGCGTCACTTATTACCCATGTTTAAAGTGATGCATCAGCTGCACAAGGCAATCATAAAAAAGGTCCAAATGCAAATTCCAATCAATTGCACCCAAAAATTGATTTTTGAATAACATGTTAGAATCACTGCGCAGAACCTATGTACAACCACTCAATATCAGCAAACAAAGTCAGGGCCTTATTTATAAAGGCCTTGCGCCACCAGTGCGTCACTTATTACCCATGTATAAAATGATGCACCAGTTGCACAAGGCAATCATAAAAAAGGGCCAAATGCAAATACCAATCAATTGCACCCAAAAATCGATTTTTGAATAACATGAAAGAAACACTGCGCAGAACCTATGTACAACCACTCAATATCAGCAAACAAAGTCAGGGCCTTATTTATGAAGGTCTTGCGCCACCAGTGCGTCACTTATTACCCATGTTTAAAGTGATGCATCAGCTGCACAAGGCAATCATAAAAAAGGGCCAAATGCAAATACCAATCAATTGCACCCAAAAATCGATTTTTGAATAACATGTAAGAAACACTGCGCAGAACCTATGTACAACCACTCAATATCAGCAAACAAAGTCAGGGCCTTATTTATAAAGGCCTTGCGCCACCAGTGCGTCACTTATTACCCATGTTTAAAGTGATGCATCAGCTGCACAAGGCAATCATAAAAAAGGGCCAAATGCAAATTCCAATCAATTGCACCCAAAAATCGATTTTTGAATAACATGTAAGAATCACTGCGCAGAACCTATGTACAACCACTCAATATCAGCAAACAAAGTCAGGGCCTTATTTATAAAGGCCTTGCGCCACCAGTGCGTCACTTATTACCCATGTATAAAATGATGCACCAGTTGCACAAGGCAATCATAAAAAAGGGCCAAATGCAAATACCAATCAATTGCATCCAAAAATCGATTTTTGAATAACATGAAAGAAACACTGCGCAGAACCTATGTACAACCACTCAATATCAGCAAACAAAGTCAGGGCCTTATTTATGAAGGTCTTGCGCTACCAGTGCGTCACTTATTACCCATGTTTAAAGTGATGCATCAGCTGCACAAGGCAATCATAAAAAAGGGCCAAATGCAAATACCAATCAATTGCACCCAAAAATCGATTTTTGAATAACATGTAAGAAACACTGCGCAGAACCTATGTACAACCACTCAATATCAGCAAACAAAGTCAGGGCCTTATTTATAAAGGCCTTGCGCCACCAGTGCGTCACTTATTACCCATGTTTAAAGTGATGCATCAGCTGCACAAGGCAATCATAAAAAAGGGCCAAATGCAAATACCAATCAATTGCACCCAAAAATCGATTTTTGAATAACATGTAAGAAACACTGCGCAGAACCTATGTACAACCACTCAATATCAGCAAACAAAGTCAGGGCCTTATTTATAAAGGCCTTGCGCCACCAGTGCGTCACTTATTACCCATGTTTAAAGTGATGCATCAGCTGCACAAGGCAATCATAAAAAAGGGCCAAATGCAAATACCAATCAATTGCACCCAAAAATCGATTTTTGAATAACATTTAAAAATTACTGCGCACAACCTATGTACAAGCACATATGGCTGAGATACCCGCCACCCCCTCTCAACACAATCCCCAAGAATTGGGAAACGGGAAACAGTTCTGAACTTTTGGAAGGCGGGAGGGAGTTACCCTCCCGGCCGTATTTATTAAAATATGAAACAAAATTAAAAACATTAAAATAACAGTTTCATATCATGTACAATTTCATATCCACACTACGATGTTTTGGCTAACCTTAACACATTTCTAATTGTTTGAGACAATATTCATTTTTATATGTAATTCATAAAGTATTACCAAAAATGTTTAAAATATAAAGTGAGACTTATAGTATACTGTTCAACTATTTTTCTGTTACATAGTAAGTTTACTCATAGTTACTACCTTTCTCCCACTATATTATCTCATATGAATATTTTACACCTCATTTTCATAAGGGAGCAGGATAGACTACTCATGATCCCCTAAAAATTCTCAGGGAGTGCTTAAAAGATCTGTTTCTCCTTTCCAGACAGACTATGTTATGAATTCCATATACCACAAAAAATACAATACCAACATGCAAGATGTCTACAAAGGAGATGGTGTACATTAAATTTAAGTCTCTTCATTAGTACCTACATGTAGGTACTTACATAAAATAAAAAAATAAAAAAAAACAATTAATAAACATACAATTTTTTGAAGTGATTATTTTTCCATAGTACCTTCCTCGATACGCTCCCCGGTGCGCGTACCAGGCGCTTCCCCCGCGAAAAACGAAAAGAAAAAAAAAAAGGTGAGACCCCGCGGGGCCCTTTAATGGCCCCCACATCAAACCTAGGGGTACAGGGGGTGTCTACTCTGCCCCCTTATGGTAATTTCCCCCTTTGTTTTGGCTACCTCTTGTGTCTCGATCCTACCGAGACACAAGATGGCGGCCGCTCCGGACTGTTTAGAATGTTTACAGACAACTGAGAGCCAATCAGCTTCCTGCGCGCAAGTCGCGTGGCGCGCCTGGAGCGCTCACCGGTGCGCGCACCGGAGAGCGCCTATAGATATATATATTTTTTTGAACCTAAATTACTCAAAATCCACTGCAGCACACATCTTGAGACATAGCAAAGGCACATCGGGCTACCAGTCCCTACAATTTTGCCAAGTTTGGTGGAAATCCATTCAGCCGTTCGGGCTAAAAGTGAAATCGACCGCCCTATGGAAATTAACATGGGGAAAACGCGTTTTGGGACCCCTCTTTTATCTCGGCCCCCGCTTGACGTATCCCCCCCAAACTTTCAAGGAAGGACCGGAGCTCGACGAGGCCATTTTCAGGCAGATTCGTCAACCGGTGCCAAAGTTATTCCAAATAGAATTTTGAGATTTAACATTGAAAAAAATCCTAACTATAACTACCTACTGGCGACCGCCAGTAGGTAATATATATATATATATATATATATATACTCTATTCACAGCATTGTATTCAATTCCAAACTCCTCGGGAAACAACCACCACGGACTCCAACTGCATTAACAGTGAAGTATTTTTCAAAAAGGCAAAACTCGCTCGACGCGTTTCGAGACCCTGTCTCTTGGTCACGAGTACCGTCAGTGAAGTGAACGTGAATTTTAAATAAACATGTGATTCGTTTTCAGGTGCCATAGAAGACAGACTACATTGTATCATTCGTGGAAAACATATTCAACATAGTATACTTTGAGCATTGTTTGTTAATTTCATATAACATTCTCAAGCAGTGATCTTATAATTTATAATTAACAAGTATCCTTTGTTTTAGAAGAAATTTTTAATATGGCATGATTGTTAGGGATCATCACAAATTTCATTGCCTATCACAGCGTTTCTTTAGGGGTATGTGATTTGAAAGCTGTACTGCCCATGTGGGCTAAATCCCTTCTTAATTAAACTCCACTAGTCTTGCCCAAGTGGGCATTCAAATGTAAATAGCAGATCCCAACTATAAGATACATTGTTTTATTCTTATTCTATCGTAGATTCTCATCCTCCTCATTTTATCTTCCAATCAAATGTATTGTGTGGTCTGTCAAAAAAAGAAAAAATAATAAAGCTTATTAATTCCTCTCCTAAAACAACAGATAACTTAAAATAGATCAACATTTCTACTGACAGTGAACTGATTAAAAATGAGCTAGTTCTGCGAGCTGGTAAACTTTACACTCTTACACTGGTACAATTTGTTTATCTTATTCGTTCCACCCTTTTAGCAGCCAGAAAAGCATATAAAAGCATCGGATTTCACAATAAATCTGTATGTTGTATTTTTGTGATCTCTGACTCTTCCTACCCCAGATGTACTTCTAATTCCTCGTCACAGTTGTGCCCTCTTGGTGTCATGGTTCTGTACTGTATAATAAGCCTTGACTCCAGACGCCGTAGGCTCTGGATTCTATTTCCTCCTCTCTCATTTTGCTCAAACACGCCAAGGACACAGAAACTTAACAGGTATCTGTTTTGTTTGTGATGGCTTTCAAAGTGGCGAGCGATTGGATATTGCTTGTCCCCATGTTTTATCGCTCTCAAATGTTCGAGAATTCTAAGCTTTGCTTTTTTAACAGTGCTCCCTATGTAGGCTTTTTTACATGGGCAGAAAAGGGCATAGACTGTGAATTCCGTGTTACATGAGGTATGTTCTACAATCTTAAACGGGGCACTGCCTTCAGATAGAATAACTTCCTTTCTATTCCTGCTGTTTTTACATGCCTTGCAGTTTCTGCAAGTATAGAATCCCTGTACTCCCAATATTTTGGTTTTTGGGGATTCTACAGCTCTGCATAGGAAGTCTTTCAGTGATCTAGCTCTTCTGAAAGTCACTTGTGGTGAAGGTGCCACACATTTGGTCAGGTCAGGATCTGTGTGTAGTGTGGGCCAAAACGTCTGTAAACATTTTTGAACGGTATACGCTTTGTTGCTGTAGATGGTGATAAACCTAGTTGTTCCTGATTCTACCTGATCTTTTGCTGTATCTTTCTGCAAGAGTGAATCTCTTGTCCTTTCTGCTGCTGTTGCTTTTGCTTTGTTTATCACCTTTTTCGAATTCCTCTCTCTAGGAATCTTGATGTCATTGTATCTTCCTCAGCTTTGAAGCTACTCTCTGTGCTACAGTTTCGTTTTGCCCGTAACAATTCACCTAATGGGATGCTATTGATGAGAGAATATTGGTGACAGCTTCTAGCATGTAAAATGCTATTTCCCGCAGTCGTTTTTCTGAATAGTGAACTTTCCAATTTATTGTTCTCTATTCTCAGTCTCAGATCCAAAAATTCCAGTGTTTCTTTTTACCACTGGCTTGTGAATTTAAGGTTGTAGTCGTTGATGTTTAACATTGTGACAAAATCAGTTGCTTCTTGCTCCGTTCCCCTCCACACCACAAATATATAATCTATATACCTGACCCGCTTTGCCACTTTCTCAGCGAATATGGGTAACTGGTACACTACCTTTTCTTCCCAATACCCCATAAAGAGGCCTGCATATGAAGGGGCAAAACATGTCCCCATCGATGTACCAAGGATTTGCCTGAATATTTTGTTGTCAAAAAGGAAGACATTTTCAGTTCGACATATGTACATCATTTCAATCAACATTTCATTATGATGTAAATGTGAAATGGATCTCTGTGCTAGAAAGTGCTTACATGCGTCAAGTCCGAGTTTGTGTGGGATACAAGTGTAGAGATTAGCAACGTCCAGTGACAATAATGAGAGGTCAGCCTCCCATTCGATATTTGCTACACACCCTAAAAAGTCACTTGAGTCTTTGATGTACGATGGTAATTTTTGTACTGGTGCCTGCAGAAAGTGGTCAACGTATCGTGATGTATTCTCGAGGCAACTGCCTATTGCTGAGACTATATGTCTCCCAGGCGGATTGTCTTTGCATTTATGAATTTTGGGCAATAGGTAGAGGGCAGGTAATTTTGGGAATTTACAGTCTAGAAACTTAAGTTCTTCATCTTTGATCAATCCTTTGTTTTTCCAACTCACTAGATGTGTTCCAAAGTTTCTCACTGCCCCCTCATATTCCATCCTATTGCTTCTGCAATATTTTGTTGTGTCTGATACTTGCCTGAGACCTTCCTCAACATATTTAGTTCTAATTTGTACGACAACATTGCCATCTTTGTCCGATTTTTTTATGACTATTGTCCTGTCATTTCTCAAATTCTCAATGGCTTTTCTCTGTGCTGGGGTAACATTGCTCCAGCCACTGTAATTTCTCTCCTGGTTAAGTTTTTGAAGTTCTTTACAGACACCTCGTTTGAAAACATCTATTCTGTCGTTTCGTTTGAAAACATCTATTCTGTCGTTTTTAATATGAGGCAAAAATCTAGATTTTGTTTTAAAATTACTGTTCGCATTCAGATCAAGTGGAATATTTTCATGCCGTATATTATCAATGGGGTCACTATTTTCATCGGCGCTTTCATTCAGTACATTTAAAGTGTGTAACAGATTAACATTAGCAATTGTAATACTGCTAGGTTTTTTCTAAGGGTGGGCGTAGTTCGTGAAGTAGTGCTACGCGAAGCTACGCGAAGTGCACTTCACAAACTTCACGTAGCACTACGCGAGCTGCGTAGTAGCATGTTCGCACTGTGCAAGATGTGTTTTCAATGATTGCACAGTGCGGACAAGCATCCGGCACTGTGTAATCATTGAAAATGGCATCTTGCACAGTGCGAGCTGGTTTTCTGCTGCTCGAGTAGATTATTACTCGAGCTGCAGCTTTCTCAACGCGAACTAGTAGTTTCTCATTGAGAGTGGTCGCAAGCATGCGCAACCACTCACAATGAGAAACCTTACCTCCCCGCGTTGAGAATCTCGCCGGGATGTCATTTTGCTTGCTCGCGGTCGCGAACATGACGTTCAGGACGGCGAACAAGCAAAAAATGAGCGCTGCACTACGCTACGCTGCACTACGCGTGTTCGCACTGTGCTACTTCGCAAACTCCGCGAGCGTAGTGTAGTGCTTCACCCAGGGTTAGTTTTTTCCCCCATTGTCTCGTTTATTTCCTTATCTCTGGTGGCATACCATTTGTTTATTTTTAATTTCCTCGTGAAGAAAAATAAATCAACCCGACTTTGCGTATAATTAAACATACTCGACGGGCAAAATGTTAAACCCAAAGATAAAAATTCTACCTCAGACGTTGTCAGGGTCCTCTCGGATAAGTTGATAACTGTGTTCCGTTCCATCATTTCCCCTTTAGTTGGCCCCTTGTCCGTTTTCGCACGCAGCTTCCACCATTTCCTGAGGTTGTTGCGCTGTTGTTTCTTCCGCCTCTGTTTCCTTTTCTTTGACGTTGATTTTGGGATCCTCCACGTTTGTTGGTTATTTGTCTCCCTCTCATTATGAGATCGAACTCTGTTAAAACACTGGTTTTTACCACTCCAAAGTCTCCTAAGCTTGAAAAGTCACTTCCACTTGTAATGCTTCCATCTGTTTGATTTCCGCTTGTCGACTGCCTAGATATCGTCGCAGCGTCGGTGCCAGGATTGACTGTAGTTGGTGTTGCAAAAGCGTTTGTGGTTGAGCATCTCAATTTATCGTATTTTTTTGCAAAGGTTATAATTTGACCTTTTTGATAGTCAACAAGGTCTCTCTGGAACTTTCGTTGTTTTTTTACTTTTATGTCATCCTCAATTTTGTTTAGGATTGTTTCCATTTTGTTCATATCTGTGCGAAATTCTTCCTCGCTGCACATGCCTTTTAGCTCTTCCGTATACTGTTCAATTTCTTTGGCCAGCCTTTCAACATCTATCATTGCGTATTTAACTAGCATGCGTAGCATATTCATAGAGCACGCATAGTTGTTCTGAGCCCAGTCTTTGAAAAAAGCGGGATCTGGATTGCTAAAGGTCGGAGTAATAAAGATGCTGAGACCTCTCGGGATTCTCCCTACCTCTATGTACTTCTGCAGCGATTTGGCCTCCCACCATTTATTTTGTTCCAATTTGAGGGCTTTCCACAAGTTGTCCCACGCAGTTTTCTTGGTTGGTGTAAGAGGGTTCGTTTTCACAGCCCCGCTCGTACCGTCATCTTCTTTCTGGCTGCAGTTGTCAAACATTTTGTCTGCAGCCTCAGCTCGTTTGTTGTTCCTTGAGTTATATATTCACTGAAAAAAACGTAGCTTTCACACAAAGACAGAGACAAAGCAACATATGTCATACCTTCTTTAAACACAGTACTTCCAATATTCACTAAATCACTATCTACGCTTACACATTGAGATTTATGAACAAATTAGAAGGTAATCGTCTCTGTAAAGCTTCTTTGCCAAGTTTTGTCACTTTTCCAATTCTTTTATCTTGAAGAATAGTTCTATAATCAGCATCATTTGCCTATCACATATTTGTAATAAATTCCTTATACTCAAAATATGACCAAATGTTTACATTTCCAATGCTCCCCAAAGACTTTCTGGTATCTTCATGCGCCAGTGCTTTAAACACTGGTTGTCCTTTTACAGGAGTAAGTTGTAGAAGATCTCCAAAAACGATTACGTGTTTTCCTCCAAATAATACGTCATACTCTGTTTTAAGAATTTGCTGCATTCTTAAATGCACAAAGGCAAGCATTAAGTTTGATACCATGCTTACCTCATCAAAAATGAGAATTTAATTTTCCTCAAGACTCTTGAAACTTCACAACAAGCTTCTCTAGATAGCTTGTGGTATCTAATTTATTTTCATGCTCTACTGGTAGCATTAATAAATTATGTAAAGTAATTTATTTAATATTGTGGGCTGCCAACCCAGTTGGAGCAGTGACAACACAAGACAAATACGACTCAGTTCTTTTCTGTAGAAAAGTTATAATTACTTTAATTAAAAAACTTTTGCCTGTTCCAGCTTGTCCACTCACGTACATTTGGATTTGGTTCAAATGATGAGCAAGCACTCTTTCTTCTCATGAAGTAATCCATGTTCAATCTGTTCTCTTACTTGCTCATATATTTGATTCTGCTCAACATTTAGTTGTTCTTCCAAGTTTCCTAAGTTTGTTACATCTCCTTGAGCTTGATACATTGCTGTTTCTACCTCTTCCATAGCAGTTGCTGCTTCATTTTGAGCAATTAGTTCTCCTAGTGGGTCCTGACTCAACGGAGCAGAAGCTTGACTGTCTTGAGAACTGTCTATAGCAATCTTAGCTGCAATTGTAGCTTCTTGCTCAATTTCGTCGTTCAACATTTTCACGGCTTGAAAAGGTGCAACAGAGCTAAACAGTAAAATTCCCTTTTGTCAGGAGTTTTGCAACTCAGTTTACGGTGATTAATCAAATGTCCTTTTCTTTGTTTCACCAAACATCCTTCAGAACCAACCACGGCATAAATACCATTATTGATGTTTTCTATAATATTCTGTTTAAAAATATAGTTTTGAAGCACTTCATAGAGACACATGTTTTGAAGATGATGACTTCTATTTGGATAATATGCATCCAACATATTTGTTTTCACAATATCTGTACTTTCTGGCTCTTTTTCAGCTAAATATTAAATTTCTTGTACAGATTTAGGTACTTGATTTCGTTTTACAGCAAGACCTAGACTCACCCAAATGATTCTTCTAGATTTGGAGTAAAGACTTGCAGATGATAAGCGATCTGAACATTCATACGCTCCAATTTCACGATGAGATAACATCTTCAAACTGTAACAATATAATTTCTTACTTAGACTCTTCTCATGGGAAATATCTTCCCTCATCTCCATCAATTCTGTTATTTCTGATTTTGTTGTGTAGGATGTTACATATTGAGCAACAGCAATGGAATTGTCTGCAACATATTGAATGTCCAGGTTAGCATTCCACATGGACAAAATAACTGGGTTGTAGTCATTTATGTATTTTGACTCTTCATTTCTTTTTAAGTTGTAGGTATTTTTTGGACACTTTCTTGTGATTTTATGTCGCAAAGACATAAAACTGTTCACTCTTCCTTTCGATATTACAGGACGTGGAAACTTGTATAACTTGTCCTTAGATTTGTTCTTTCAACGACAGTATTTCCCACAATGATGGCTTTGGAATCATAAGAATTGTTGTCTTAAGTCCTTATCTTGTGTACTTTTGAGTATATCACATGTAGCATATTCTTCAATAAAAGACAGCACAGTATCATCTGGCTCAGTTCCACATTTTGGAGCATCTTTGATCCATATTAGCATACGTATGTGAGGAGCACCTCTCGCTTGATACTCCTTTCTCCAAAAGAAATCCAAAACCTCTCCAAGATGAGGATTTTTTTTAATTGGTGATAAAAGACATCATAGCTTAGAATCTATGATTGAAACACTAGCATACGTTAACTGGATCCAAAAAGCACTATTGTATTCAATATTTATTTGGATTTGCTTTTCGAAGAAATTGAAGTAAATCATCCCAAGCATATTCAGCACAGCTTAGAGTAAGGAACCATGTAGGAGTTCCTTAGTTCCTTAGCATACACTTAAGGTCTCCATGACAATGGTACCAGTACTCATTAGTACCACGCTGACATGCCATGAGATTATTTAGCTCAGATTCCAAAACATTATCTTTCTGCTGTACTTTATCCATAATTTCCTTTGCCGAAACATTTGCAGATGTACACCTGCTTTCAATATATGATTCGCTGCATAAGAAAGTCCAGACAAATCACTCTCAAACAAAAGATTAAACAAATACAGAATACATTGTTGAAATCTTGGATCTTCTGCATACAACCATGATGTCCAGTATTCAGATCACTATCTTCTTCTACAGTTATTTCTTCTTCTCCCAAATACACATTTTTATAGTATGGATTATGTTTTTACCAGATACAACGTTGCCTTTTTCATTTTCCTAACATCCACTAAATCTTGCCAGATTTTCTTACTCTTAGTAGGAACGCCATTAACTGAAACAACTAGAGGTTAATCTTCAACATTTTGTACACCAATTGTTTCAATATTTTTTTTAAATCTAAAGGCAAATACGCAACTCTTCCCTTTAATCCTCTCTGTAAATCTGAAGGAGGCAATTTCCCTGTCTGAGGCTCCATACGAACAATAGCCTGAAATGGATGCACACATTGAATAAGAATAGACTCATAGGTATTTAAATCTGTCAGTTCAGAAGGAATATTTACCAACTCAAGATTATTATGCACAGCTCTAGCAGGCATTTTGTTCTCGTCTAATTTGTTATAACAATATTTACAAATGCACTGATTAGAACCCAGTTCTAAACAATTCTCTACCAACAAATAAGTTGTAAAATCCTTCCACTCATTATTATTTTACTTTTCACTTTTTAAATACAAATCAACAATCCTGGTCTGATTTTTATAATGAGTTCCTCGACAACAGATACAGGAATATTTTGGCCTTTCATTTGAAATCACCTTAAACTTTGTAATTTCTTGCTCAAACTTTTTCTACACTACAACATTGTACATTCTCTTCCACATTTTCTTCTATTAATGTCTCAGTTTCTAAACTGTCTTCCTGAGAACCAAAGTAACTAACCTGAATTTCTTCACAAACATTTGTTACATCTGATACAGATCCATGCATAAGAACACTGTTCAACTTTTTAAATATTAATGCTGGACTTTTTGCATAATACAGCGTTCTGACTAATTTTCTCATTTAAGTATGATGAACTGCTAACATCCTGAAATGGTAAAAAGCACTTCGGCATACTTTTTTAGAAAGACAAGCCTAAGAATGAACTTCTAAACCAGTATTTTCTCTCACTCTGCAAGGGTCTAGTCCTTGCAACATCTTAATTTTTTGTTTAACACATTTCTTAGTATAGTTACATACGAAATTGCATAAAAATCAATAGATTCTTGCCGTACACCACAAATACTACTACAATTCCAAGTGTACACTGGAGCTTCATCAGCTAACACCTCTTCTGCATTTCTAGGAACAATTTTCTCTTTCTCAATAGGACAACCTTTTTTAACCTCATAAGCACGACCACTAGTGTCAACTGCATGCAACAAGCCATTACTCTGAAAATATCTCTCTTCATTAAAAAAAGGCTCAGAACTTAAACTATGTTTCCATTCACCTAAAAAAAATCTGAAAAATTACTTCTGTTAATTACTCTTCTCCACTTACTTTTGGCCTTCATTAAATGGATTGGCTTATCTAGTGATCGAATTCTATTGATTACTAAAACAAACAATTTTATTTTCAACTAGCAGCCCGTCCCGACCTTGTCCAGGAGCAACAGGCTCCTCCGACCCCCGCCCGCCCTGACATTGTCCAGCAGCCCAACCCCCGCCGGCCCTGGCCCCCGCCCCCACCTGCCCCGACATTGGTCCCCTTACCTCAGCCGCCGCTCCTCCCGCCTGTGCACTGCTCGCACCGCCGCTGGCCTGTCCGCTGCTCCTCACATCACCGCTCCTCCCCCACGCCATGTCCGCCGCTCCCTTACCTCAGCCGCTGCTCTTCCAGCCTGTCTGCTGCTCGCACCGCCTCTGGCCTGTCCGCTGCTCCTCTCCTCACCGCTCCTCCCTCGCGCCATGTCCGCCGCTTCTCGTCGCGCTTCTGGACGCCGCTCCTCCCCTCGCTCCTGACATGAGCACGCACGTCGCGGCCGGCGCTACTTCGGAGGGACTACATTTTTTTTACTGTACATTTTTTAAATAACGTTTTTTATTTTATTTATATAGCCTATAACCATCTACACACCCTGGCGATTCCAACGGTGTACCGGGTGTGTGGATTGGCACTGTGGTTCCCGAGTTTACCCGCCTCAAAGGCTGAAAGTTTTTCCTTTATTATAGTAGTATAGATTCCAAAGCTTTCTCAACTGCATTTTCTATATGTTTCTTATTCTTATAAAATGATGTTTTTTTTACATTTCTTAACTTCCTTAATCAAATTTGCATCTATTATAAAACATTTTTTCCTAATTTCCATAAGTATAAACAGACACTGCAATATAAGGGGATAGAGGGAGTATGAATAGGTAACGGAGAGTGTGAAGAGAAAGGTGGAAATATGAGGAGAGAAGGAAGAGTATAAGAAGATTAAAAGAGAAGGAGAGGGGAGAGGGGGGCACTATAAGAAGAGAGAGAAAGACTATAAAGAAAAAAGAATGAATATGTGGAAATAGGCGCAAGTATAAGAACAAAAAAGGAATAGTAGGAAAGGACGGTGTGTATTAGGAGAGAGAGGACAGTACCAAAAGAGAGCAAGGAGAATGTGAGGAAAAGTGGAGGATAAGGAAAAAAGGGGTGTACAAGAACAGAGGATACAGATGGGGATTATGAAGAGTGAAACGTGTATGAGGAAAGAGGGAGAAGTATGACAAGAGAAACAATTATAAAGAGATTGAGCAGTATGAAAAGACTGAGAATATGAGGAAAGTGCTGTAGAGTGTATGCAGGGAGTCAAGGAAGAGTAAGAGAAGAGAGCAAGCACTATGAACAGAAAGAAAAAGTATAAACAGGGAGGACAGAAAATGAAAATAGAAAAGGAATATGAAGAGATACAGGAAAATATTAATACAGAGAAAATAAGTACAGGACAAAAGGGAATATAAGAAAAAGGCAGTAGTATGAGGAGACATGGAAAAGTAAGGGAAAACAGAGGAGAATATGAAAACAGGGGGAGTATAAGGACAGGGGGGAGAATGAGGAGAGGAATGTGACAATAAGAAAAGAGGGCAATATCAGTAGAGAGTGTGGAGTACAAGAAAAGAGATGAGAAGTGTGAGCAGAGAGAGGGTAGTATGAGAAGAAAAAGAAAAGTATGAGAAAAGAATAAGGAATATGTGCAAAGAATAGCAAGATTAAGAAGAAAGAGAGAATATAAGAAGAAAAGAGTATATATGAAGGAAGAGGAAGCAATATAAAGAGAGACAGAGACAAAAATGTAAAGAAAAGACAAATATAAGGGAAGACTGAGTGTATAAGCAGAGATGGAGCACTATGAGGAGACAGTAAGAGCTATGAGGACAGTGGTGAATATAAAGACAAGAGAGAATATAAACAGTGGGAGAAATATGCAAAAAGAGGAGAAAGCATGACGAAAAAATAAGTATAAAAAGAGAGGAGAATATAAGAAAAAGAAAATAGTATAATGAGAGAGGAAGGAGTAAGATGAGAGAGGCGGGAGTATGACAAGAGAGTGTAGAAAATATGGAATATAATTCCTTAATGCACACAGATGCACAGTGTGATATTAGACAAAAAAATATAAGACCATGCATTTTACCAAAACACATTTACTACCATGCATTTTACTATTTACTACTGAAAAACGTTTAAGTGACTATACATATTCCATGTATATAATTACTACATTTCCGTGAACAACCCTGACTCATTTTCCAAATACATATGCAATTTACTACATTATTTCTGCCAACATTACATCAAATAAACTGACACAATAAAACAACAAAGACGCACAAGGGGTTTGTAAATCTGCATAAAGTGTATACAGAGGGAGAGAAAGGAGAAAGAGGACATAAAAGGGAGTATCAAGAAAAGAATTAAGTCTGAAGAGAGAGGGAAGAAAATGAGGCAACAGAAGGAATAAGAGGAGAGACAGGGAAATATAAAGACAAAGAAGAGCAATATGAGGACAGAGGACAATATAAGAAAAAGAGGGTAGTACCAGGAGTGAGGAAGGAGTAAGAGGAGAGAGAGGGGGGTTATGACAAGAGAGGGTAGAAATTATAGAAAAAGGGACAAATATAATTCCTAATGTACACAGACGCACAATGTGATATTAAACAAAAAAATAACACCATGCATTATACCAAAACACATTTACTACTATAAAACGTTTAAAAAGAGGCGAATATAATTCCTTAATGTGCACAGATGCACACTGTGTGTTATTAGACAAAAAAATATGAGACCATGCATTGTACCAAAAAACACATTTAGTACCGTAAAACGATTAAGTGACTGTACACATTACATATATATAATTACTACATTTCAGTGAACAACCCCGACTCATTTTGAAAATACATATGCAATTTACAACATTATTTTTGCCAACATTACATTAAAAAATGTGACACAATAAAACAACAAAAACGCACAAGGGACTTGTAAATTTCCCCAGAGTGTATACAGAGAGAGAGAAAGGAGAAATAGGAAAGAACAGAGAGTATAAACAGAAAAATGAAGTATAAACAGAGAAGGGAGAAAATGAGAAGACAGCTGGAATATGTGGAGATACAGGGAAATATAAACACAAAGAATGGCAGTATGAGAACGAATGAGAATATAAGAAAAACAGGATAGTACCAGAGAGAGGAAGGAGTAAGAGTAGAGAGGGGGAAGTATGACAAGAGAGGTTAGAAAATATGGAAAAAGGGGCAAATGTAATTCCTTAATATACACAGACCAAGCATTATACCAAAACACATTCACGAATGTAAAACATTTAAGTAACTATACACATTCCATGTATATAACTACTACATTTCAGTGAACAACCCTGACTCATTTTGCAAATACATATGCAATTTACATCATTTTTGCCAACATTACATAAAAAGTGACACAATAAAACAACCAAAATGCACAAGGGGCGTGTAAATCTACCCAGAGTTTATAGAGAGAGAAAGAGGAGAGAACAGAGAGTATGAACAGAAAAATGAAGTATGAAGAGAGAAGTAAGAAAATGAGGAGACATCTGGAATATGATGAGAGAGAGGGAAATATAAACACAAAGAAGGGCAGTATGAGGACAGAGGAGAATATAAGAAAAATAGGGTAGTACCAGAAGAGAGAAAATAGTAAGAGGAGAGAGGGGGAAGTATGGCAAGAGAGGGTAGAAAATATGGAAAAAGGGACAAATATAATACCTTAATGTACACAGATGCACAGTGTGATATTAGACAAAAAATAAAAGACCATGCATGTTACCAAAACACATTTACTACTGTAAAACGGTTAAGTAACTGTACACATTACATATATATAATTACTACATTTCAGTGAACAACCCTGACTCATTTTGCATGCAATTTACTACATTACTTTTGCCAACATTACATCAAAAAAAGTGACACAATAGAACAACAAAGACGCTCGAGGGGCTTGTAAATCTGCCCCAAAGTATATCAAAATGAGGAGATATAAGGAATATGAGGAGACACAGAAGAATACAACAACAAAAAGTCAAAAGGGGCTTATAAATCTGCCAAAAGTGTATGCAGCAGTGTATGTATACTGACCGCAAAATTGTAGATTTAGAACCAAAGCCTAATTCTAAAGAAGCAACACTATTAACTACTCTACAACTGAAAATGTGACTGCTCACATTCTACATTTATTAGTACTGCACTTTATTGCACAAAGGTGACTCACAAAACAAATTAAATTACCAAATGATTTTATCACAATATTTATCCAAATGCAGATAATACATTACTCTAACTAAATACAAAATGAACCACATACATTCCCATACAACTTATCGACTCTCCTATGTAATTGATTTCTAGATTAAGAAGAATACCACTTACACAGTAGATATTCTTATACAGAATCTCTCTAGTTCAGTGTTTGCAGCAGAACCAAGAAATTGCACATTTTCCCTCTCAATTTACACATATATACATGTAAGTAACACATTAAAATCCTTCACACATTAATTCAAAACTAAACACTCATTTCTATTGGTTCAACATTTCAAACCTTTCCAACTGACATAACTTTCCACCCTACCTCCAACAGATCATGCAAAAGTAAACTACCAACAAAGGTCAAAAGTTCAGCACTCTATAAAACACTGCTCCTCAACACATTTAGACTATGCATAAGCACTTACTTATAAATATCCAATAAAGAGAAAAGGTCTCATTAGAACCAACCTACATATAAACACATAAACTTGATAGATATCTGTAAAATATATATTTTTCGTAGAATTTTTCTTGCTTCCATACGCTTATGGAATGACTTACAGAATTTGCATGCTACGTCGTCCGTACGTGCATGATACACGTACTGTAAATCTGCAGTAAAAAAAAAATAGCCTCTATCACTAATTTTTTACAATCCCCAGGGACCCCATCCCCCGGGGCTCAAATATAACATTCAGGACTGTGGGGGGAGCCCCAAAACCCCCACGATCCCAGCCAGCTCCCTGCATCCTTCGGGAGCCGGCATTGCTTTTCGTCAGAGAGAGCAGTTTACATGCTGCTCTCTCTGACGAAAAGCAATCTGCTTTCCTACTTGAAAGAGAGCTCTAGCACTACCATAGCAAACAGCACTGTCCCGGGGATAGACACCCTATGACTCTACAGTAGCCGACCCAGGGAGGTGGTAGTCCCCAGGGACAGCAAAGGCTCAACAAAGGCCATCAAATATTTTGACCTTGGGGATCATTGTAAAACCCCCTAAGCAGTCCTAGGGGGTCAGGAAGTCCTATAGCAAATGGCAAATTTTTCTTATCAATCTACACACTCAATCTACACACATATACAAATAAATAAAACCTCACATTTATTCCCACATTAAATAAAAACGAAACACACTTTTATATTGCTTGAACTTTTGAACCCTTTCCAACTAACAAAACGTTCAACTCTTCCCCCATTCCACATTCTGCCAGTTACCATAGAAACACTTCAGGTAACACCTAACTGAGCACACAGCTGAAAAGTTCATCATACATTGTTGTAAAATAAAACAGCAAGTGTGCTTGACTTGAATATACCAGCCTATCTTATGTAACGTTCTTTTCTATCAGGTTTTCTTAACCAATAAAAATCGGGCTTTTAACACCGTAAGTGCTGCCGTCGGCCAACGGTTGTCACAAGCGCTACCTCCCCAGTGCTGCGCACGACCGTTGGCCGACGGGCCAGCATTCGTTCTTTGAACGTTCAGCACTGGGCGCTGAATTTTCGAAGCAGCTAAGGTGTTAAAAAACAGAAACATGCATCCTAGTTTTGTGTAGGATATTGTCAAACAATCATTTCTTTTCTTTTTTCAAAACTGCATGTTGTCCACCATTTTAGAAAAACCTTACTTTTCAAACTGCCATTTCATTTACAAGGACCATTTGAGTGCATCCAGACCTCTCTTCAAGATGCTTAGAGTGTGGGTTGTGGGACAGAGCTGTATTTTCTGGAGCCGAAGGTTCGCAGAACAGAAAGGAATTAACAAAGACCTAGGTTTACCAAATGTAGACATTAAATGGATTGGACAGAGAGGATTAAAGTGGCACCAATTGATTAAAGTGGCACCAATTGATGCCATTGGTGAAATCCTTTTTACGTCTCCATCACCCTGATCTCATAATTGTGCCCTGTGGTGGCAATGACCTAGGCACTTTGACAGGGGTAGGTCTGAAAATGCTTATGAAAGACACCTTTTGACAATTGATTAAGTATGGGCGTCAAATCCGTATCGCGGACAAATTTGTGGATTTTTGGCAATTTCGCGACCTGCGAATTGCGCGAATTTGCCCAAAAATCCACAAATTCGCAAGCTACGAATTCTTTTGCTTGGTCACGCTTGATAAATACAATACCACGCGTGCGGCATTGACTTACCGCCGAGTTGTTTTTCTCCCGGTCTGCGTGTGCTGCGCCATTTTCGATCTTGCTGTGTGATCGCGCGAGAGTTTTTCGAACGCAATTACATTATCGTGGCTTGCCATCATGCACAACAAGAGTTTGACAACGCGAGTACGTCATAAAGGCCCGTGATCAAGCATTGCAGGAGTAAACAATGCCGAACACGTAGATGCTGCGCGCAGCTGACTTCCGGTGGGAGATTTGAACCGCTCGCATTCCCGAAATTGCAAAAATTGCGATTCTGCACAAGAAATCCACCGCAGGAAGCATAAACCTTGTGAAAATGATGATTTGGATCAGAATAACTCCTCAGATTGACATTTGGCTGCACTTTTTGGTGCAGGAGTCAATTTGTTGGGGTGGGGTGGGAGGAAGGATGTGCCCCAGAGTCTCCAACATTCCTGTTCCTGTCCAGCAGGCTCCTCCCAGTGCTTTCTTCATGTCCTGGTCACTTTTGATTTGGATGTGGAGCTCGAAGGATTACTTTTTGTGGCTGCTGCTGGATATTTATATTTGAGGACTTTTTGGACTTTGGAGTTTGGATCACTTTTGGACTTGAGATTTTACAAGTAAGTTGGTGTTGTTTGTTTGGGTGTTGCAGTTGTGGCAACTACAGTTCTAAAACTTTTTTCACAACTTTAACAAAATATATATTGTGGGTAGCCACAGTATCCAGTAGGCCCAGGGTTAGTCATGGGTGCATGATACAACTGTTTCTGTAATTTTTTATCTTAATTCTCATTTATGTCATGGAATTTTAGCTCACTGTTATATGTTGATTTTTTTTTATGTTGGGGTGCCTGTAAAGCCTCACTAGCCAGTAGGCCCAGGTGCAGTGAGTGGTGCATAGACCTTGTCTTTCTATGGGGTGTCTTGAATTTAAACATCATTGAGGGCATGGATGGCATTGGATTGTGGTGATTTCTGGGTGTTTTTCAACTTTTTGGAGTGGTGTTGGGGCCTGGCCATGTGGGTGGGGGCATTTTGAGGCCTGGGACAGGCAGGGCCTGGCCATGTGGTGGGGGTCAAGGGGCCATTTTGAAGCCAGGCAGTGTGCTCAGGCCTTCACCCAGTTTGACTTGCTTTCAACCATTATGCCCAGGGGTACTCAGTGATGCATGGGCCTAGTCTTTCTTTGGGGTGTCTTGAATTTAAACATTATTCAGGGCATGGATGGCATTGGATTGTGGTGATTTTTGTGTGTTTTTCAACTTTCTGGGGCGTATAACTGATGTTCCTCTGGCTTCCATTGCTTTTAGGTGCACAAGAGAACCACCAGTGCCAGGAAGAAGTCCTGCAGCGGTGTGTGCAGCACAACGTCACGTGACATCACGTGTGGCCACAGACAAGACAACTCTGCAACTTGTGCAACTGCGGCCTGCTGTTCCGACATCTGAAGAAGATGGCCCCAAAGAACGGTGGCCGTAGTGCCTCAGCGGAAAAAGTTGCCAGTGCCACTGTCAGTATGAAGGAGCAGAAGAAGCAAGTGGCACCACCTATCAAGGAGACTGGTGTGCCCACCAACACCTTTTTTGGGAAAAAAAACTACGCCTGCAGCAGCAGCGGTGTCCGCCGGGGACCAAGCTGGAAGCAGCACCTCCGCTTTATTGGGCTCAGTGCCACCACACCAAGTTAGGTCCAAGAACATGAGTGCTGCTGTGGCAGCCACTTTGGTTGTTCAATCACCATCGACCAGTGATCTTGGCTCATCACAAGAAAGTACCATCCAATCAACGCCGGGTGTAACTCTGCTGGTGATTGTTCAACAAGCACAGCCGCAACGATAACCACAGGTGCAACTAGTACAAGCGCAAGTACATGGGCAAGGAGATGTGCAAGGATAGGCGCAAGGAGTGTCGCAAGTAGAGCCGCAAGGAGAGGCGCAAGTAGAGGCGAAAGGAGAGGTGCATGGACAGGTGCATGGAGAGGTGCAACTAGAGGTTCATGGAACGGAACAACTGCCTACAACGCTTGTTCCTCCAGAAGTAGGTGCACTTCAGGAAATTGATATTCAAGAGGAGGTATCATCCAAGGAAGCCACTCCTACTGATGATGAGCCATTGTCTTCCAGATCCCCAGCAAGAAAAAGATAAAGGAGGGCTATTACTACTACAAGTTCTTCTTCAAGCCCTCTTCATTCTGATGACCTTGATCTTGATTGGAACCCACAAATGCAGTCTGAGAGTGAGGCACGCCATGAGCCGACAAAAGTAGCTAAGCCTAAAAGGAAGGTTCCCGCAAGGCTTCGACTTATGTTTGATGACGACGAACAAGAAGTGGTGTCTTCTGCTGCTGATGAACAGTCTGACAACGACCCAGTCATCACAGTCGTCACTCCAGCCCCAGCGGGCATGCAGCAGACAGACATTTTGACCCTATCCCGAATCCCGAATGGCTGCTGAGCGGGATATGAGCGGCATGGCACTGGTACCACCACCAACGCAGTTAACTACCCCACCAACACGACCTACAGCTTCCATCTTTTTCAGTCAAAATGGCTGGTAGGGACCTCCATCCAGCTCGACCTCAAGTAGTGGTGCTTTAAGTAAACAACTGAAACGAATTCAACCACGCCCATACTCCACTTCATCTGGCATTGAAAGTCAAAGTGGCACCTCCACCACCAGCAGATATCACCAGTCCCCAGTTTGGGGCTTCTTTACTGTTAGCGCAAAGGTGGAAAACATGGTTGTTTGTTCGATTTGTAAAGTACCCGTTAGTCGGGGTAAGCATGGTACCAACTATGGTACCGGAGGCCAGAGAGGTCATCTCACACAACACCACCCTATCCAGTGGTATTCGCATCTAAGTAAGATCGAGGAAGCCCAACAAAGTTGAACTGATCCAAATGTATCCATTCACATTGCATCTGATGCTGACGAGGGGCTGATTGTGCAGGGGGGAAGTCAAGAATCGAGCGACATTTTTTCTGGTACACCCAGTACCCCTGGCAGCAGCACTGCAGTGGTAGCGCCCACAACCTCTACCCCTGCAACATGTATGAGGCACACTAAGAGTCTGGGACAAACGCCAATTAAAAAAAGTCCATCAATGAGCCTAACTGGTTTGAAGTCTATCATCATCATCATCATCACGTAAAACGGTCCAGCCCACCATTAGAAGCATGTTTTGGTCGGAGGTGCCATTTGAACGCAACTACCCAATGGTACGTCTGTATAACGCAAAGCTGGGTAAAATGTTAGCGCTGGACCTTCTCCCTTTTTCTTTCGTGGAAGGGGTGGGGTTTATAGAATTAGTGGTAACAGTCTGCCCTAAATGGAAGGTTGTATTGTATTGTATTGTATTGTATTTCTTATATAGCGCCAGAATCCTAGCCGGTCCTATTTTGCTAGCGTTGCGGTTCCAGCACTACATCAAGATGTGCTGGAGGTGATTAGGGCAGCTTTGCAGAAGACTGCTGTTCACACTATCCACTTGACAACAGACATGTGGACCAGTTGCCAAGCCCTTGAATACATGTGCATCACTGCACACTGGGTCTCTTTTGCAGGGGTTAGAGACAAGTCAAGTGCAGTTGTTGACCTGGACACACTTTTTCAAGCTACTCGGAAACATGAAACATTAGCGATGTTTGCCCTGGAGAAATCTCATACTGCAAAAAACATTTTGGAGGAGTTTAACAGTAAGGTCTCTGAATGGATGCATCCATGAAATTCCATAGTTGGTTATGTTTTCACGGATAATGGCAGTAATATATATGGACTTCACTGATCTGAATGTCAGACTGTGTCCTTGGATTATATATGCGTTGCTACTCAGTATTATAATAATGGTCTGTCCTCTTGTCCTAGTGCTAGCTTTGCAATAATGGCCATAATTCACACTGCTATATGCTACATGTCACTTTCACATCCCATCTCACCTTCCCCACTCACCATTCGCACCACTTAGTAATGGCCGATTCTCTCACTTCACCAACCGTGCTAATATGGCTGCCACCCTAACACCGCAACCCCATTGGCTATCCGATACCATGTGCCCCGGATTGGCCCCATATCCAGCATCACTATGGCTCTCCCTTGATTGTGAGGTTTTCCCACGACTCACAAGGACCCCTATTGAGGACCTGTGCTTCTTCAAGACACGGTAAGCGGACTCCGCCCATGATTCCCACTTACACCGCTAGACTACCTCCCGTTCTCAGTGGGCTACTCATTATTGGTTGATTTCTTTCGCAGAACTGCCTGACATCGTTAACCGGAACAGCCGTTCCTGGGTAGGTAAATGCTCAGCTGGGCACGCTTGATATTCACATCACACCCCTTCCTCCACCCCTAATTCCTCTGTCCCATTTCCCCACAGGAATTTTATATTGCCTCTTTGCACTATCGTAACTACTGAGCCAAATCTGGCTTCCCTGGGTAAGCTTTGCTCACAGAGAGCATCGCATGTTTTAGTTTCACCTTCCCCTTGCCTCATACCCTAATTGGCATTTCATCTAAGCACTCCCTCGACCGTCGGCCGCCCTACTCCCCACTCGGTCTTAATTTACAGTCACCGTGGTCTTAATAAGTTAATTCTCCCGCGTCACTGGTACCTTTGCCGTGATACTCCCTCACCACCTGATGCACGTCCGCCCGGGTTGCTGGCATGTGCTCCGCTATCTTCAAATGGACATTCACGCCCGTCCGGGTTGCTGGCATGTGCTCCGATATATCTTCAAATGGACATTCACCTTCAACTCTCCTTCGCCGTCCCCTTCACTTTTTAATTCATGCAGGAACCGTCATCATAGAGATGCAACTGCTCTTCTTATAGGCCACGTATGCTGCCAGCACTTTGATGTCACTTGCACACCTTTTGTGGACTCATAGGACTGTAGTTTAGCATGGTTTTACCAGTCTATATGCATTGAAAGTTTGACATGCCTATATTTGTTTTTAATTGGTTTCTTGTTTCCCCCCTCCCGTGTTCTTCCATATTTTCCCTAATTGTGTACATTGGCAAATCAAACCCACAGTGTGGGCACTAGTTACATATGCGTTCATTAGACAATCCATTGTTGTCCTGAGGATGAACCTTGTATTTTAATTGGGTTTGAAACGTCGTAGACTCGAATACACTAAATGCATAACTATTTTGTGATTTGCTGTTTGCATATGTGTATAAAGTGTACTGTCTGTGTATGATTAATGATATCCAGACCACCAGAATTTGCCTATAAATCACCCTGTTCGTTTTCCCTTGAGTGTGTTAGTCAGGCACCAGCTGGTGTCCCACTTGTATCACACTGATCCTCACCTGTACTCCATTCATTGAAAATTAAACTGTCCGGTTGGACATGAGATACATAACTATTTAGTCTATATTTATTTGAATTCCTTGTTTCTTGTCTAGGGACCGTTGTGTCTGCTGATAAGTAATATAGTTAAGGCCATGCAGCAAGGTGACTATTTCAGAGTGCCGTGTTTGGCGCACAGTATTAACATTGTGTTACAAGATTCCTTGAAAAATGAAAACACAGTCAGGAAGTTACTGACCACCTACCGAAGAATCTACACACATTTCAGCCATTCTTTTAAGGCCCGGAAGGAGCTGAGGAGCATTCAACATGAACGTAAAGTGCCAGTCAAAGGACTCATCCAGGAGGTGGCAACACGTTGGAAATCAACCTTTTACATGCTTGAGCGTCTGTCTGAGCAGTGCATGGTAATCAATGAGTATGTCTTTCGACTAGGTTCTACTATGAAAGACATGAGGCTAGAGTTGGAGGAATGGAAGCTAGTTAGTTAAAAGCCTGACAGACATGCTTCGTCCTTTTGAGGTCAGCAGGGAGGACTATTCTTTGGGCAAAGCTATCCCATTGTTGGTTATGCTACAGCACCAACTGAAGGCGGTGTCTTCAACGTTCAGAGATGCTGGTGAAAAGCAAGACGCATATCAGTTAGCGGAGAGGTTATTAAGCCGCCAAGTTGCCAATGAAAGGCCTTCATTCCTTTTGATGAATCAGATGTTTCAAAGTACAAACATTGGCTAGCTGTGTCAGTCACTCGGTTCGAAAAAGTTCGGCAGAAAATTCAAGGAGCCGACAGAAGTCCAACCGAATTAGCAGGCCATCCGGCATCAAGTTCCACTTCTGAATCTGTGGGCGAAGGGAGTCACTTTCCCTCACAGCCGTTAACGACACCAGCAGCAACCGTATCATCATCCTCACCTGCACCAGGCCCAGACCTGCACCAGGCGCAGCCGTAATATTGTCGGAAGCAGATTGGCTAACTCATCAAGGGTTGGCACGTTCCAGTGCTGCAAAGGCCACAGATGGTACGCAAAGTGGAGCAACAATGGAGAACCTTGAGTCGATGGTGCAGGCCAATCTGGATGACCCAACAGAGGTTAATAAGAACCCATTGCTGTATTGGTACAGGAAAATGGCTCTATGGCCACTGATCACCAACCTGGCTCTAAATTATTTGTCTTGCCCACTCGCAAGCGTGTCTTCTGAACGTCTTTTCAGTGCTGCTGGTGCCATTGTAACTTCAAAAAGGACCCGCATCTCGCCAAAAATGTGGAGAGGTTAACACTGATCAAGATGAATCAGCACTTCATACCACCAAATTACAATGTACATGAATGCACTCAGGAAGAAGAGGACACCGACTTAGGTTGGAGTTCTGGACTTTTTGGTTCCGTCCAGAGGTGTCAGGGAACAACACCCAAAGACCCCGGAGTTCCACCTGCCTTGGTGCGCAAATGAACAGAAACACGGGCTTCTCGATGGTGGCGTCAAAGACCAAAGGTTTATTACTGCAGGGACACAGAAGTCACAGAAACTACGCATGGGCAGTAACTAGGAGCCTGTTCGATTTGTACAAAGAGGGTTGCTCCTTATATACTAAATTTTTAGCTGGGGGCGAATTCTTTACATGTAATACATTCTCAAAACCTTTGTGTCTAAAACAATAAATATTTGGCGTTACACAGGAACCATTGATAATATCTGATGCCAAACATTTACGAAGAGGGGGTTCCCACTAGTTCATCACAATCCCTTGTCAATATTGCATTCAAGAGCCGGACCGCCTCATCATAAATTTCGTTACCTCCCCCTAATAAAGGCCCAGAAGGAAAGGAGCAGAGCCAGGTGCAGAAGATAGGAAAGCGGGATAAGAGATGTTTGTGGGTTGTAAATGGGCAAGGCTACCGGCTTCGGCCGCCTAATCATGATCGGGACAATGGACACGAGAACCAGTTCAGTAGGGCTGGCCTCGGGCAGAGGAGGCAGCCTTTGTCGAGTCATGCAGCTACAGCGTGTTCTGGTTTAAGGTGCACGTGTCATGAAAGAGGTGAATCTCCGGCTAAGGCTACGTGTCCTTAATCGAAATGAAGTGATCAGAGGTTATTGCATATGTGAGGGCAAGAAACACAAAATGGCTGCCATGATCTAAGATGGATGCCGTGGGTAGATCAGAAATGTGTTTATAACAAGAGTACTCTTGCTCGCATTGTAGCGAAAACACAAGGATATGCTAAATGGATCATTTGCGGTTCGCTGATACCAATATTATGTATTTCCGACAATATTGAAAACACGGGTTCAAATCGTCACAGAACCTCAGCCCCTCCTTTTGCCCTTACATAGGCAATTACTCAGTCTATGTCAGAATCTAGTTCTATACTCATCAGGTCAGTGACATGTTGTTGTATCATCATTCTTTCTCGTGCCTTTTCTCCAAACGCAGGTGGTTTCTTAAAACAGGTTGCGGCACAAAGGCTACACAGGGCTGGACCACACTGGATAATCAGGCAGCATGAGAATAGGAATACTAAGATGACACCAATGACCATTAGAACCTTCCATCCCCACGCTGAGATCAGAGTCCAAAACCACTCCATGAAGGACCAGTTTCCCTTGTCTACGTGTATAGAGTCGGAAATCTTGTGTAGCTTTGAGATCGCCTCATAGACTGTTGGAGCATTATTGGGAATAAAGACACAGCAGCTCGATTGGATCATTCTACATACCCCACCTCGATCTGCAAGTATAACGTCTAGAACCATACGGTTCTGCAACGTCATGAGTCTATCCGCCTGAAGCTCAGCTGTCAAATTGCTAAGGGCACCAGCAGTTTCGGTAATAGTAGATTCAACTACCCGTGTTAGCTGACGTATGTTTCTACTATTGGCCATAGGCCCCCAGAACGGAAGGAAGCCTTTGAAAAAGTCTCCAGCTTCCTGACCAGCGGTATCTTCTTTGCTGAAGACACCTCTCGCTACTCTGGTTCTGTGGTAGTCAGATGAAGCAGTGTATGTTGGAGGCAACAATCGAGCAATATAACATGAACCTGAAAAGTCGGCAGGCAACCATGTATATGCTCGGTCTCGACAGATGAAGTAGGTACCCCTAGCAGTGAGGAAGGCAGGGGAAGAGTTAGCCGGAAACACATAAGTCTCAACGCACTCACTCCTCCCTAGCTGAGCTCTCGGATTTCTCCCATTACCTTGCAAACAGACCTGACCTTGGTGAGGTACGACCCAGATTGGGGTTGAGCTTTTACGCTTGCTTTCTCCCAAACTAAGGCGATACTCTGAAGAATTCCAACTTAAATATACTCGTAATTCGTCTCTAGGGTAAGATGGAGTATTATTGACGTCCTTGATCATGTCAATAATTCCCTGGACTAAGGCTTTGTTGGCAGAGTTATATTTAGTGGAACGTGGTGGACGCGGAGGGTAGGTTTCAAGGGCATAAGCAAAGATGGTTTGAAGGGCCTGAAATGATCCATTGTAGCTGAAAGGCAAAACCAGATAGGGAATGCCTTTATCCATAGTGTGGGGTATCAAGCCGCACACCCAGCAGTTTGTAGTGTTAACTACCAGTTGGTGTTGGTGCAAGAGCTGTACAAAAGTGTTGTTAATGAATTCTGAGCGTCGGGCTTGCTCATGTTCAGGAAACGAATGAAAAGAGTGTATAGAGGAAACAGTAGAAGTAACAGGATTAAGGGGAGGTACTGTAGTTACTGGCACATAAATCAAACTTATACCAAAAACGATTCCACCCACCAACGTCATCAAAACAATTAGGAATGTAATGGCACATTGCGTCAAAAAGCATTTGCTATGAAGAATTCTGTAGAGTCTGTTTCTGCGAACATAAATCAAATTTTCTTGTTGCAGCGCAGGAAGCTCCATCTTCTAAAATCCGCTCGCGACCACTGATGATGTGTACGTAGATGAAAATGCCTCTATCAGCCCTGGGAGTTCCCAGAACTAACAGAAAGATCGACCTTGTGTCAGACCCCTGCAGATTCAACTAGGCACACAGCCACGACCCTACGGCTACCCAGACGGCAAGGCAATTTTTAAAAACAATAAAACAATAGCAAACTTCCTGGCTGAAGGCAAAAGTTCAATATATCAAAATATTACAATATGCAGTTGCCTGCTTTATTTGTCCATTTTACGGTTTCGTAAATTATATCTTTGCTTCGCAGGTACTGTTTGATCGGCAAATAGTGTATCACTAGTAGCTGTTGCAGCGTTTAGGTTCGCAGATGGCAAAGTTTCTTCTGATGCAGGAGACAAATGTCCAGAGTTCAAAGGAGTCTTTTCAGGAGGAGAGTCAGATTTCGGAGTGTCAGTAATCAATTCGGCATCGCTGAAAGGGATGAACTTTGGTGTGCGTTCAGATTCGGAGGCACCAATTCCCTTCTTCACCCAGTCGTCGTAAGGAAGTGGTAAAGGGACACGCTTAACATGGGACGCGTGCACCCAATGCTTGCGTCCAGCTACACGAACTGCTGTCCTCGTTGCAAGCAGGACCTGGAAGGGACCGACGTATCTGGGCTGAAGATTCTTCGTCCTCGCGAAGTTCCTGATAACCACTTGTTCTCCGGGTTTCAGCTGATGCCCTGGACTCTCCGGAGGCTTTGGTAAAGCATCGAAAACCTGTTGGTGAATAAGACTCAATTTAGCAGTCAAGTCGTAAAGGTAGTCTATCAACATAGGATATTCTAGAGAACTGAACTCCTTAGGCCTCGGCACACCCCAAATATTTGCCGGGCGGCAAAACACTATCTCATAAGGGCTAAGCCCCACTCTAGAATGTACAGTTGCTCTCGTTGATAACAAAGCCAAAGGAAGTGCGTCTGGCCAGGCTAAACCTGTGGATGCTTGTATCTTAGCCAATTTCAGTTTGAGGGTGCCATTGTAACCCTCCACTAAACCAGCAGACTGGGGATGGTTCGCACTGTGGAACTTTTGTTTCAGACCTAGACCTGCGCACACACTCTGCATAACTTTCCCTATAAACTCACTTCCGTTATCTGACCATACAATCCGTGGCATTCCAAATCTGGGGAAATATTCCTTGAGAAGAATTTTGGCAGTTGATAGGGCAGTGTTGTCCTTTAGTGGGTATGCTTCGATCCATCTGGAAAAAGCACAGACTACCACCAGGACATATTTCAAATTATTACAGCGATCCATGTGAATGAAGTCTAACTGAATCACTTCAAAGGGGCAGGAAGGAGGAGCGAAGTGACCAGCAGGGGTTGGAGTTCCCTTGCCAGGATTATGCATCAGGCATACCATACAATTTTTCACCACTCTCTCTGCACATTTGCTGATCCCATCATTCTTCCAGACTGGAGCCAACATCTTACAGATCCCTTTAGAACTGATATGTGCTACTCCATGCGCCATCGTCACCACTGCAAGCACATACGCATTAGGCAACATCCAACGCTGCTGTTCTGTCAAATCAATCCAACACCCATTCGAATCCAATTTGCCCGTACTCTCTCTCCATACACGTTTCTCTTCCTCAGTTGCTTCTTTCTGAATCTCTTTCACACTTTCCATTGTATCCTCGCACATTCCAGATTCAGCAATCCACCTAGCAGACGTAGCAACATACATTCTACTCATCATGTCTCTAGCTGTCTGTTTAGCGGTCTCATCAGCAAAAGCATTCCCACGACCAACATCATCCGTGATTGCTTTATGAGCACTACACTTCACAATCGCAACTTCAGTCGGCAAGGTTAGAGATTCCAACAAGTCGTTAACTAGCTGACCATGTTGAATCTTCGTCCCATGGGACGTAATGAAACCTCTTTCTCTCCACAAACGGCCAAAACTATGGGCCACGCCAAATGCGTACTGACTATCTGTAAAAACATTCACTCTCTTTCCCTTAGCTAAAACACACGCTCTGGTTAAAGCTATTAATTCTGCAGCTTGGGCAGAATTCTGATTCACTCTTGCAGTCTCCACAATCGTCTTCAAAGTCGTTACTGCGTAAGCAGCAGTCACATCACCATTCTCCAATTTAAAACATGACCCATCCACATACAATGTACCATCTGGATCTGATAACGGAGTATCCTTTAAGTCGATACGTCCTTTTGTCTCTTCCTCCGTTCTAAAGCAACAATCATGTGGCTCAGAATCACTCGACTCTTGATTAGCCGGCAACAACGTTACTGGATTTAATACATTACATCTTTTAATCTGAATATGACTCGCTAGTAATGTCAGCTCGTAACCAGATAGTCTCGCACTAGTAAGGTGTTGTGTCTTCGTTCGATTCATGAGTGTATCCACCGCATGAGGAACCATGACCACTAGCATGTTGTTCATCACCAAACCAGCAGATTGTCGAATGGAAGCTGCAGCAGCCGCTGTAGCTCTCAAACAACTAGGTAATCCAATGTTGATGAAAAATACGCACAGGGGCGTTGTTTATCACCAAACTTCTGTGTCAGAACACTCAACGCGCAACCTTCTCTCTCGTGAACGTAGAGCGTGAATGGCTTACTATAGTCGGGTGTACCCAATACAGGAGCTGAACACAATGCTTTTCGTAACTCAGAAAAACTCTCTTGACATTCATCAGACCATGGCACTGAGGTTCCGTGACGATTTGAACCCGTGTTTTCAAATTTGTCGGAAATACATAATATTAGTATCAGCGAACCGCAAATGATCCATTTAGCATATCCTGGTGTTTTCGCTACGATACGAGCAAGAGCACTCCTGTTATGAACACATTTCTGATCTACCCACGGCATCCATCTTAGATCATGTCCGCCATTTTGTGTTTCTTGCCCTCACATACGCAATAACCTCTGATCACTTCATTTCGATTAAGGACACGTAGCCTTAGCCGGAGATTCACCTCTTTCATGACACGTGTACCTTAAACCAGATCACGCTGTAGCTGCATGACTTGACAAAGGCTGCCTCCTCTGCCCGAGGCCAGCCCACCTGAACTGGTTCTCGTGTCCATTGTCCCGATCATGATTAGGCGGCCGAAGCCGGTAGTCTTGCCCATTTACAACCCACAAACATCTCTTATCCCGCTTTCCTATCTCCTGCACCTGGCTCTGCTCCTTTCCTTCTGGGCCTTTATTAGGGGGAGGTAACGAACTTTACGATGAGGCGGTCCGGCTCTTGAATGCAATATTGACAAGGGATTGTGATGGACTAGTGGGAACCCCTCTTCGTGATGTTTGGCATCAGATATTATCGACAGTTCCTGTGTAACGCCAAATATTTATTGTTTAAGATACAAAGGTTTAGGAATGTACTGACATGTGAAATATTTGCCTGAAGCACAATTTTTAGTATATAAGGAGCAACCCTCAATGTACAAATCGAACAGGCTCCTGGTTACTGCCCATGCGTAGTTTCTGTGACTTCTGTGTCCCTGCAGTAATAAACCTTTGGTCTTTGACGCCACCATCGAGAAGCCCGTGTTTCTGTTCATTTGCGCACCAAGGCAGGTGGAACTCCGGGGTCTTTGGGTGTTGTTCCCTGACACCTCTGGACGGAACCAAAAAGTCCAGAACTCCAATTGGCGCCCAACGTGGGGCGACGTCATTCGGTACCGGTCCAAAAGCCTGAAGAGTTCGAGGAGCTTCGTGTGAAGATTTCCGAGGGAGGCGCCCCACTTCATCGATCCCGGCATATCGCAAAAGTGGCCCGAAGTTCTCTTCCACGAGGGTTCCCGTTCAGGACGGCTGCAGTGGGCCGTTGCCTTGACCGTCGCCCTGTCTTGGACCCGAGGTGCAGCCCTTAGTACAGCGAAACGTGACGGGTTTCTCCTTGGTGACGTCTTCAGTGCCTCAGTTAAGTATTTAGTGATAGCTAGCTGGTTACTTTGTGAGGATTGTTAAAATCCTTGATCGGTTCTTGGTTTGGTTTGGTTTTGTAAGATTATCACTAGTTGTTCTGGTTACGATAATCTATTTGGTTCAGTTTGGGTATCGATACATTAGTTTGGTTTTGGTAGGCCTAAGTTCTTGGTTCGAGTGCACATATTTGTTCCGTGTTTTGTTTGTTTTGTGTTCCAGACTGAAAATGGTAAGTCGGAAAATGTTGTCTTGTTTCGGTTGCAACCATGACTCACGATTGGAGGATTCCTGTCTGGTTCCTCCGATTGGGACTCCCCTTTATGACTTATATTGTAAACATGGTGTGGGTCCTATATCTTATAATGAGGTGTGGGTCCGTTACTGTAAGAAGGATGGTGTCCTTAGTTGGCCACTACATGGTAGTTTTGAACCCGAGATTCTTGATAATTTAGAAGCGAAATTGTTTAGTAAGAAAGCCCGGCCGGCAATGTTTGATTCTTTCCGTTATTGGCGAAAAGAGTCCAAACAGAGAGAAATGAAAAGGTTGAAGAAAGAACAGAAAGAGAAAGAAGAGCTAACTCTAGAGCAAGCAACTAAACAATTGCAAGATAATGAGTGCGAAAAAGCTATAGATGTAGCAATTAGAGAGCATAATTTAGCGATTGACAAGTGCTACCCTGCCTTGCCATCGAAAACAGCTAAGATACTGGAGGATCCCGAAAACGATCCTCTGTTATCTTATCTGTTACGGTCACCTCCACCGTATGCACAAGGTGCTACGGCCCAACTTGTACCGAATGTCCAATTGCCGGTTGCTGGACAACCTGGTGTTCTTGTTCCTCAGAATCAAGTTCCTGTACCTCCTGTGGTTAATGTGAATATTCCTACGGCTCCTCCTCTTCCTGGGTTGCCGACTTCTATACCTGTATCTGTCTCGCTTACACCTACTACTTCACAAACTATTTTTCTCGATACTCCTACTGCCTCGCTATCTGTTCCTACCTCTACTGTGTTCTCTACGTCTGCAAGTGTGTTAACTCCACTTTCTGTACGTCGAAAAATAACTGATTCTGTTGCTAATATACTGTCTCCTTTATATAAATCTTTAATTAAGACTCCTACTCCTGATTCAGTTCAAAGACGTAGTCAGCTACCAAGTACTGAGGAACGGGGAATTTTAGATTCCACGGCTCTCAGATGGATTACGAAAGTTAGAAGATATAGTACGAGAGATGTACTAGATACGTTTATGCAGTGGAAGGAACCAACGCAACGGTACGTCTTTGATGAGATGTGCTCGTTGTTACGTGAGGAAATAGAGGAAGATGATGTTGAATCAGACTTGGAAGATTTAATTAAAATTCAAAAAGAGTTTGCTGCAGGAATGATAGTGGGTGATAATATAAAAGAAGCGATGGAACTTATTTTAAGTTTTAGGAATGATCCATCTCTTCGTTCGCCGAGAGATTTAGAGAAAGGTAAAATGAAGCCAAGTCGCCAATATCCTATGAGGGAGGTTCCTCCAATCTGGCGCGAAGCAATACAACGTGATGATAATGCGGGTATTGCAGCTGCTCCAGCACAGTTCCAACGAGTGTGGATACACATTCCATGGAAGCGAGCTGAAGTGCTAGCGGTGAAACAGGCCTTGCCAGATCCGCGTAAAAATCCAGCTGGATATTACAAGGAATTAACACAGACAGTTGAGGCTTGTATAATGAACTTAGCGGACATCGATATGTTATTTGGCAATGTAGTTCCACAACCAGTGTGGGCTAAAATTCGTAGGGAGGATCATCAAGCAGCCTTAGGTGGTGATTGGGCAGCTATCACTGCAGCGGATGGTCAGCAAATGGGTGGTGCAAAACCCGAACCCCTAATTGCTAATCTTCCAGGTAGAATAATTGACTTAATGAAGACTCTGATGCCTGCGTTGCGTGTTAATTGGGATAAATTATCCGCATGCAAACAAAAGAAAGATGAAAGTGTCTCCGACTTCTTCACGAGGTTCGAAGAGACTTTTGTAGATCATAGTGGTCAGGATATGAGCACTGAAGGAGGACAGAGACTGTTTGTCGATAAATTTGTGCATAATTTGTTACCTGAGTTATGCAATAAATTAAAGGATTCAGAGAGTGCGTGGGCTGTTTCTACAACTGCGCAAATACTTGCGACTGCACAGTACTACGAAAATAGGGATGAAGAGGAAAAGGAAAAATCAGAGAAGAAAACGAAAGATTTAAAGACTAAAGTTCTTTTACAGCAGGCGTATCCGCCTCGCACGAATCAGACTAATATGCAACAGAATTCGTATCAGAGGACAGATTATAGTTCAACCAGGCCTCAATACCAGTGGAATCAGTGTGCGTACTGTAAGAAAGAGGGTCACTACAAAAATGAATGTCCAATCTTAGCGCAAAATAATGCAGCAGCAGCTCAGAGAGGTCGTGGTGGTTTTGTGCAGAATTCTAGAGGTCGAGGGCGAGGTGCTATGCCTCCGCAAACGAATGATCGTCCCTCCAATCACTTTGATCAACGAAATGTACAGTCAGCTCAACAAAATAGATCTCAGCAATATCTTGTTGAAGATTATTGTGAAGTGGATGAGGGATTTCAGCAAAATGGGTACTAGGACAGCCATGGACAGAGAGAGGGAGTAGTATCAGTTCCAGTGGATCAGAGTGGGCCTTATGTCGCAGTAGCAACATCAGGTGTAGTCGAACCGTTTCTGTTGGATACTGGTGCCGCAAAAAGTTCTATCATTCATGCGAAACTCCCTGGCGCACCTTTGTCCGGCTCAACAAATGTTTCCGTAGGTTTTTCAGGCGCCCCTGTTTACAACCCGATATCTGGTCCTTTGTCTATTTCTGTTGGACTGTGTCAATTGAAAGCACCCTTGATTTTGACGACAGGTTGTAATGAAAATCTGCTTGGTTTAGATTTGTTAAAACGACTATATGCGACATTGTACTGTTCTCCGGAAGGGGTACAGCTTACTTTGGGTAAAAGAATCACTTCTCCGATGTACTTGTCAATGGACGCACTCCCGCCAGAGCTGCGCTCACTCCCTGATTCTCTTTGGGCGACTGGTCCTAATGATGTAGGCCTTTTAGAAATACCACCGTATGTAGTAACTTTGAAAGCAAATGTAAAATTTCCAAGAATTCCCCAATATAAAATATCTAGTGAAGGAGAACGTGCACTTTTATTGATTGTGCAAGATTTGATTAAGAAAGGTGTGGTTGAAGAAACTCGAGGAAATGTTTGTAATAGTCCTGTATTGCCGATTCTGAAACGAACTGATCCTACGAAACCTCCAGTGTACAGGTTTGTCATAGACCTTAGAGAAGTTAATAAGATTGTAGTTCCGCAATTTCCTGTGGTTCCAGACATTACTGCATTGTTAACATTGATTCCTGCTACAGCCACTTGGTTCTCAGTCATCGACTTGAAGAATGCCTTTTTCAGCATTCCGATAGCCGAGGAAAGCAGAGACATTTTTGGCTTCTGTCTAGGAGGTCGAAGTTTCAGATTTAAACGCGCTCCACAGGGCTACTGTGAAAGTCCATCTATTTATAGTCAAGCATTAAAAAGCCAGTTAGATTCTTTTGTCCTTCCTCCAGGTTCTGCCCTAGTACAGTACGTAGACGATCTTTTAGTGGCTGCCGATGACAAGGAAACTTGCAAAGCAGCTACAGTATCGTTATTGCATCATTTGTCTGATTTGAATCACAAGGTGTCACCTTCCAAGATGCAATACTGCTGCCAAGAAGTGACCTACCTAGGTCATCTCTTGTCAAAGGAGGGAAGGAAGTTGACCCCAGAAAGAATAAAAGCAATTACGCAAATGAGTGTTCCACGCACACAGAGAGAAGTACGTGCCTTTTTAGGTATTACCTCCTACTGTAGGCAGTGGATTCCAAATTTTTCTCTTTTAGCGAAACCATTGGTAGCTTTGACTGGGAAAAATGTTCCGAGTCCGGTGCCATGGTCTGATGAATGTCAAGAGAGTTTTACTGAATTACGAAAAGCCTTGTGTTCAGCTCCTGTATTGGGTACACCTGATTACAGTAAGCCATTCACGCTCTACGTTCACGAGAGAGAAGGTTGCGCGTTGAGTGTCCTGACACAGAAGTTTGGTGATAAACAACGCCCTTGTGCGTATTTCTCATCAACATTAGATCCGGTAGCTAAAGCGTTGCCTAGTTGTTTGAGAGCTACAGCGGCAGCTGCGGCTTCCATTCGACAATCTGCTGGTTTGGTGATGAACAACATGCTAGTGGTCATGGTTCCTCATGCAGTGGATACACTCATGAACCGAACTAAGACACAACACCTTACTAGTGCGAGATTATCTGGTTACGAGCTGACATTACTAGCGAGTCATATTCAAATCAAAAGATGTAATGTATTGAATCCAGCAACGCTGTTGCCGACTGATCAAGAGTCGAGTGATTCTGAGCCACATGACTGCTGTTTTAAAACGGAGGAAGAGACAAAAGGAGGCATCGATTTGAAAGATACTCCGTTATCCGATCCGGATGGTACGCTGTATGTGGACGGGTCATGTTTTAAATTGGAGAATGGTGATGTGACTGCTGCTTACGCGGTAACGACGTTGAAGACGATTGTGGAGACTGCAAGAGTGAGTCAGAATTCTGCCCAAGCTGCAGAATTAATAGCTCTAACGAGAGCATGTGTTTTAGCTGAGGGAAAGAGAGTGAATGTGTTCACAGATAGTCAGTACGCATTTGGCGTGGCCCATAGTTTTGGCCGGTTGTGGAGAGAAAGAGGTTTCATTACGTCCCATGGGACTAAGATTCAACATGGTCAGCTAGTTAACGACTTGTTGGAATCTCTAACCTTGCCGACTGAAGTTGCAATTGTAAAGTGCAGTGCTCATAAAGCAATCACGGATGATGTTGGTCGTGGGAATGCTTTTGCTGATGAAATTGCTAAACAGACAGCTAGAGACATGATGAGTAGAATGTATGTTGCAACGTCTGCAAGATGGATCGCTGAGTCTGGGATGTGTGAAGATACAATGGAAAGCGTGAAAGAGATTCAGAAAGAAGCAACTGAGGAAGAGAAACGTGTATGGAGAGAGAGTACGGGCAAGTTGGACTCGAATGGATGTTGGATTGATTTGACAGAGCAGCAGCGTTGGATGTTGCCGGATGCGTATGTGCTTGCAGTAGTGACAATGGCGCATGGAGTAGCGCATATAAGTTCTAAAGGGATATGTAAGATGTTGGCTCCGGTCTGGAAGAATGAGGGAATCAGTAAGTGTGCAGAGAGAGTGGTGAAAAATTGTATGGTGTGCTTGATGCATAATCCTGGCAAGGGAACTCCAACTCCAGCTGGTCATTTCGCTCCTCCTTCCTGCCCCTTTGAAGTGATTCAGTTAGACTTCATTCACATGGAACGCTGTAATAATTTAAAATATGTCTTGGTGGTGGTTTGTGCTTTTTCCAGGTGGATAGAAGCATACCCACTGAAGGACAATACTGCCTTATCAACTGCCAAAATTCTTCTCAAAGAATATTTCCCTAGATTTGGAATGCCACGGATTGTATGGTCAGATAACGGAAGTGAGTTTATAGGGAAAGTTATGCAGAGTGTATGTGCAGGCCTAGGTTTGAAACAAAAATTTCACAGTGCGAACCATCCCCAGTCAGCTGGTTTAGTGGAGGGTTACAATGGCACCCTCAAGCTGAAGATAGCTAAAATACAAGCATCCACAGGTTTAGCCTGGCCAGACGCACTTCCTTTGGCTTTGTTATCAACAAGAGCAACTGTACATTCTAGAGTGGGGCTTAGCCCATACGAGATAGTCTTTGGCCGCCCAGCAAATATCTGGGGTGTGCCAAGGCCTAAGGAATTTAAGTCTATAGAATATCCTATGTTGATAGACTACCTTTACGACTTGACTGCTAAATTGAGTCTTATTCATCAACAGGTTTTCGATGCTTTGCCAAAACCTCCGGAGAGTCCAGGGCATCAGCTGAAACCAGGAGATCTGGTTGTCATCAAGAACTTCGCGAGGACGAAGAACCTTCAACCAAGATTTGTGGGGCCCTTTCAGATCTTACTGACAACGAGGACAGCAGTTCGTGTAGCTGGCCGCAAGCATTGGGTGCACGCGTCTCATGTTAAGCGTGTACCCTTGCCGCTACCTTACGACGACTGGGTGAAGAAGGGAATTGGTGCCTCCGAAACTGAAAGCACACCGAAGTTCATCCCTTTCAGCGATGCCGAATTGATTACTGACACCCCAAAATCTGACTCTCCTCCTGAAAAGACTCTTTTGAACACTGAACATTTGTCTCCAGCATCAGAAGAAACTTTGCTATCTGCGAACTTAAACACTGCAACAGCTGCTAGTGATACACTATTTTCTGATCAGACAATACCTGCGAAGCAGAGATACAACCTGAGAAAACGTAACATGGACAAATAAAGCAGGCAACTGCATATTGTGATTTTGATATATTGAACATTTGCCTTCAGCCAGGAAGTTTGCTATTGTTTATTATTTTTTAAAATTGCCTTGCCGTCTGGGTAGCCGTAGGGTCGTGGCTGTGTGCCTAGTTTGAATCTGCAGGGGTCTGACACAAGGTCGATCTTTCTGTTGGTTCTGGGAACTCCCAGGGCTGACAGAGGCATTTTCATCTACGTACACATCATCAGTGGTCGTGAGCGGATTGTAGAAGATGGAGCTTCCTGCGCTGCAACGAGAAAATGTGATTTATGTTCGCAGAAACAGACTTTACAGAATTCTTCGTAGCAAATGCTTTTTGATGCAATGTGCCGTTACATTTTTGATTATTTTAGCAACATTGGTGGGTGGAATCGTCTTTAGTATAAATCTGATTTTTGTGCCAGTTACTACAGTACCTCCCCTTGATCCTGCCATTTCTACTGTTTCTTCTATACACTCTTTTCACTCGTTTCCTGAACATGAGCAAGCCCGACGCACAGAGTTCATTAACAACACTTTTGTACAGCTCTTGCACCAACACCAATTGGTAGTTAACACTACAGACTGCTGGGTGTGTGGCTTGATACCCCACACTATGGATAAAGGTATTCCCTATCTGGTTTTGCCTTTCAGCTACAATGGATCATTTCAGGCCCTTCAAACCATCTTTGCTTATGCCCTTGAGACCTATCCTCCACGTCCACCACGTTCCACTAGATATAACTCTGCCAACAAAGCTTTAGTCCAGGGAATTATTGACATGATCAAGGATGTCAATAATACTCCATCTTACCCTAGAGACGAACTACGAGTGTATTTAAGTTGGAATACTTCAGAGTATCGCCTTAGTTTAGGAGAAAGCAAGCGTAAAAGCTCAACTCCAATCTGGGTCGTACCTCACCGAGGTCAGGTCTGTTTGCAAGGGAATGGGAGAAATCCGAGAGCTCAGCTAGGGAGGAGTGAGTGCGTTGAGACTTATGTGTTTCCGGCTAACTCTTCCCCTGCCTTCCTTACTGCTAGGGGTACCTACTTCATTTGTTGAGACCGAGCTTATACATGGTTGCCTGCTGACTTTTCAGGTTCATGCTATATTGCTCGATTGTTGCCTCCAACATACACTGCTTCATCTGATTACCACAGAACCAGAATAGCGAGAGGTGTCTTCAGCAAGGAAGATACTGCTGGTCAGGAAGCTGGAGACTTCTTCAAAGGCTTCCTTCCGTTCTGGGGGCCTATGGCCAATAGTAGAAACATACGTCAGCTAACACGGGTAGTTGAATCTACTATTACTGAAACTGCTGGTGCCCTTAGCAATTTGACAGCTGAGCTTCAGGCGGATAGACTCATGACGTTGCAGAACCGTATGGTTCTAGATGTTATACTTGCAGATCGAGGTGGGGTATGCAGAATGATCCAATCGAGCTGCTGTGTCTTTATTCCTAATAATGCTCCAACAGTCTATGAGGCGATCTCTAAGCTACACAAGATTTCCGACTCTATACATGTAGACAAGGGAAACTGGTCCTTTATGGAGTGGTTTTGGACTCTGATCTCAGCGTGGGGATGGAAGGTTCTAATGGTCATCGGTGTCATCTTAGTATTCCTATTCTCATGCTGCCTGATTATCCAGTGTGGTCCTGCTCTGTGTAGTTTTTGCGCTGCAACTTGTCTCAGAAAACCACCTGCGTTTGGAGAAAAGGCACGAGAAAGGATGATGATACAACAACATGTCACTGACCTGATGAGTATAGAACTAGACTCTGATATAGACTGAGTAATTGCCTATGTAAGGGCAAAAGGAGGGTCTGAGGTTCCGTGACGATTTGAACCCGTGTTTTCAAATTTGTCGGAAATACATAATATTAGTATCAGCGAACCGCAAATGATCCATTTAGCATATCCTGGTGTTTTCGCTACGATACGAGCAAGAGCACTCCTGTTATGAACACATTTCTGATCTACCCACGGCATCCATCTTAGATCATGTCCGCCATTTTGTGTTTCTTGCCCTCACATACGCAATAACCTCTGATCACTTCATTTCGATTAAGGACACGTAGCCTTAGCCGGAGATTCACCTCTTTCATGACACGTGTACCTTAAACCAGATCACGCTGTAGCTGCATGACTTGACAAAGGCTGCCTCCTCTGCCCGAGGCCAGCCCACCTGAACTGGTTCTCGTGTCCATTGTCCCGATCATGATTAGGCGGCCGAAGCCGGTAGTCTTGCCCATTTACAACCCACAAACATCTCTTATCCCGCTTTCCTATCTCCTGCACCTGGCTCTGCTCCTTTCCTTCTGGGCCTTTATTAGGGGGAGGTAACGAACTTTACGATGAGGCGGTCCGGCTCTTGAATGCAATATTGACAAGGGATTGTGATGGACTAG